>NW_009705249.1:53755-54180 GCF_000703405.1 Apaloderma vittatum
CTTGCCCCTAAAATATCCGTCTATGTTTTCCTGGGTTGGAGACTTCAGCTTATGCAAGTCACTGTGGGGTGAAAAGGAATCTGGTTAATTTTTAAGCAGCCAAGACCCCGAGACATCTGTCCCCAGAGAAGTCTTTCTACCTCATTTAATCTCCCCCAATCTGAAAGCTTCAAGGAACTAGATTTCCTTTTATGAGCTCTTTGTGTTCAAGTCAGAACACACTCTTCCTTAATTACCACTTATCTTTGAGAATTACATTTGATTCAAGAAGTGCTTCATCTTTATTTTTTTTCCATAGGTGAAATGCAAAGCATCCTCACCAAAGCCTCCCTGCTTAAGACACTTCTGTCTCCAGTAAGACTTCAGAGCAGCCCACATCTCATTTAACCCTTTGCCAGCACTATGTATGGCCTGAAAATTCAACA
>NW_009705249.1:54211-145700 GCF_000703405.1 Apaloderma vittatum
AAGGCTCCTGTAGATGTAGACAGAAGCTCAGGGGGCAGACGCTTCCACATGACAAGACTGGCCCTCACACCTGACAGCACGGAAACCACTCAGGGCCCACAGGACTCGAGCTCCTTGGCAGCTCTGTCACACTGCAGCCTTTTGCCTCAGATTAACAGCTACGACAGCATGAGAAACACTGTGCTAAACACAGGAGGGACTACTGGGCCAGGCTGGACAGGGCTTAGAGCAACCTGCTCTTGTGAGAGGTGGACACACTAGAGAGGAGAGGTGCCCATGACAGGGGGTTGGAACTAGATGAGCTTTAAGGTCTCTACCAACCCAACTCATTCTGATTCTATGATTTTTGCTATTCCACTGGTGACAAGTTCCACCCAGTAAACAGGCAGCATGGTCACCAGAAGGAAACATTACAGCTGATGGTGCCTCCAGACATTCAAGACTGCCAGTTAACTGCAAAACTGGCTTTTAGCAGCTCAAGTCATTGACTCCCAGAGATACATTTGAGTCCAGAGGAAGTCAAAAGCTTCAGGTCCCTAGTGCCACCTCGTGCACCTCTTGCTGGGACTGTGCATTCCCTGTGAGAGAGGTCCAAGCTCCCTGCTCCTACAGCTGCCCAGGGCAGACAGTTCAGGTGATGGAGCCCTCGACTCTTCACAGGTTTAACAATCCCCTTCTACCACACCTTCCCTGGAGCTCTGGCTGTTACATACCCATCAGTGGGGTCCTCAAATATCTTCTGGAGCCCTGAGGAGAGACTGCCACTGACGTTTGGACTAGAGCTGTGCTCCGTGAAACGCCTCAGCTGCTGCTGTATTGGCGTTGGGTTGGTCATTGATTTGGTGATATCGGCAAGAATACGAGGAAGAGGTCCCAGTTTTGCCACGGTCGCCTGTAGGAAGGAATTTTCACCCTAATTGGACAACAAGCACCGCGACATCCGCCAGGTTTTGGGTTTTTTTTGTTTGGTTTTTTTTTTGATAACGATGCACAGAGGCGGAGGGGTGGAGGTGGAAGGAAGGAGGGTGGGTGGTTGTGTGCGAGTGTGCCAGGACCATAATGCAGTGTTACGGAGCAGCGTAACCACGGCGACGAGATGGATGGAGGAGACGAAACGGGGTGCAGCAGACATTGAGGAAAGAAAAGGAAATAGAAAAGAAATTAGGATTGACCCCAAAAAAATAAAAATCATGCTCAATTAAACAAAACTATTGCCATTCCAATGCAAAACTATCATGCAAAGCAAACTGGGTTCAGGGTGGGTGAGCTCAAAGTGAAAACTACGGTATCTACTCATTAAAGGGCATTCAAAGACTACAGATTCAGCTAGTGGGGGGAACTTTCCAGGCAAAGGGTGTCATGTGGTACAGAAAACGCATGCCAACAGACAAGGGGATGCGGCATTCGGGGGGATCATGAGAGAATTGCAAGGGTTGAGGGAGATGGGGAGAGACAAGGTTTTCATTTCATAAGCCTTTAGCTTTTGGCATCCTACACCAATGCCATCTTCTGTAGTACCCTGTTATCAACAATTACGGTGTTCTTTCCTACCTAAGAGTGAAAAATAACTGTGAAAACATCAGTGATCCTCATCCCAACATTATCACATCAGCCTGGGATTAGCTGTGTAGCTTCTTGTTCAATTACGTGCCAGCTCGTTGTTGGCCAGGCCCAGGATAAGAGCCGCTAACCTTCCAGCAGGGAAGGCTGCTTGTTCAGAATCTTTTGTTGTCATCATGCCCCCCTATGGGTCACTACTGGTTGTACCATCTACAGGGCATCTTTTAGGCTCTTGGGACTGCAGGAAGAAGGTGAAAGTGCTGGAGAATTATAAGAAAGTAAAACTCTGCTACAAAGATAATGCTCCCTTCAAAGATATCCTTATTTTTTCCTGTAAGCAGGTCTTCAGTTTGGCTTCAGAGAAAGGTCTCTTTAGAGATGCTTTCCTATAGCGCTCATGTGTTTATTAACACCTCTGAGGTGACTTCTCTTGTCATTTCCCAGTCATTACCTACAGTAAAGCAATATTGCAACACAACCTGACCCCTTAACCCTCTTTTTAGAGAGCCATTTTACCAGTTCCCAAGGGCCTGTCGGGATGCATCTAACCTACGGAAAGGACAAAGCAGATCCACTTTCACAGTTTCAGGCTGGAGCTGGGTTTCTCCTGACCTGACCAGCCTGGAGGGAGAGGGCAGCATTCCCCACACTGGTGGGTTTACCCTGATGTGTAGAAATGGATCTGGTCTTTTTGGGTGCTCACTTGGCCTGTTTTCCTGAGGCTGAAAAAAAAACCATCTTTATAGCTCACTTTGCTGCTTGCGACATTTTGGACGTACACTATGTGCACGTATGAGGGAAATGGAAAAACAAGGTCGTAAATCGTTATCAAGCTAAGATTAACTAAGATTTATACATATTGCCTTTCTGAGTCAAGGACATTTCAATTTGTTCCAATGCAACAAGCTTTTTTTTGTTTTCTGCTTTAAATAATCTACTGCGAGAAAACAGATACCAATAAATAACTGTTTTGGCAAACCTTAATGGAATAAAAATATTGCCACAATTCACCTCACCTTTCCAGTTTCAAAGGAAAGAATAATATAAAAGGAATATGGATAAAATAATGCACCTCCATTCCAAGCCCTTGCAAAAAAAAAAAAAAACAAAAAAAGAGCAGACGATCTTTTGAGGTCCCTTCCAACCCCTAACATTCTCTCATTCTGTTATTCTGTGACTCACAGCTCAGCTTTTCTGGGTCTTAACCCCCTTTGCTGTTAAGGTTTTAAGTATTGAAAAGGGCTCTGCAACATCTTCACTTCCTCTCCAAAGAGTCTCCCTCTTTTCCGCAGCTCCCTTAGGAGAAAGGATCAGCTGCTCAGGGAATTCCAGGCCTGCTTTTAAGCCCTGCCCTCCCTCCACTGCTGAAGACCCAGCCTCACCTAGGGCTCTGCAAAGCGTGTGCCCTACTGATGAAGCCCAACCAGCTTCACGCGCCCTGCTTCAGCCCTCCATCTGAAACCACAGGAAGAACGATTGTGAAATACCACCATCGAACATTCCTCTCAAAAGCTGTGGAATAAGTTCTCCCCAAAGCAGGCTTCAGCTGCTCCCCTGATGTTTCCTAGTGTTTACTGTTGCTACGTGACAATCGCTGGATTCACCCTCGCGGGCCTCCAGCCTGCTTTACCTTATCAAGTTGGGACACAACCTCCCATAAGAGGGAATGCAAAACTGAGAGCTCCCTGCCCAGGTCGATGTAGCCCTCAAATCCGGGCATGTTTGAGATGGTATCTGGGTTAGAGATTTCCAAGAGAAAACGCTTCATTCCTCCCCACTCGTGTTCCAAAAAGTCATTCATGAAGGCCATGTACTCCTCCTTATTACCAAACCTGCAGGAAAGTGGAGGGAGGGAAACACAATCAGTAACTTTCACAGAAAATACGGAGTATGAGTCCTTACAGACAATTAGTTAAATACTTAGCTTTAGACCTGCCTTTCCGAAGACTTGCTCTGTGGGGGCGGGGGGGGGGGTAGGGGGAAGGAAAATTTAAGAGATTCACAGCTTTTGTGGACTTATTTAAATACTAGCAATTCACTGTTCATGTTGCAGTTAAGGGCCCAACACATCTCTCCGCACACTCTCTCATGGAAACCCTCTCTCTTCTTCCCTTCTTTACATCCCCTCCCCTGTAAGGCACATGCCACGCCCTTTGTATCATTCAGCTGAGAATTCTGGAAGAAGAAAGGAGGAAAATCATGATCCTTGGTGGGAACAGGCTTTTTTTTATCCCCTGCTGAAACAGCACACACACTGACATGCTAATGTATGGCTCTGCTTAGTTTTATACTGTGTCCCCTTCCACAGAATTCCACACAGCCCAAATCTGCATGCGCAAAGAAGAATTTATCCAGCCCAACACTGAGGTGTCTTCAAGGGGAACAGTGTTCACTGTTGCCTGCAAGTATGACTGCTTGCTCCGCATCAACCTCCAAGGGACAGTTTTCGACTTTGCTCCAACCACCTACTTAGCAAAATTGGCGAGATTCTGGATGACTTTCGCAATAAGGGTGAGCGTGCGAGATGTTCGGTCATCGGGATACTCCTGCATGAGGCTGAAGAGGCTGGGGGACATGATTGCGGGACACAGGAACCGGAGGAAGAGGGAGGCACTGATCAGGCGTTCGCTGATGTCCTGCTTGCCCCTGCTCAAGCACTGCTGCTTCCAAGACGCAAACACCTCCTTCAGCTCACGAGGGAACACACTGAAAAAAAATGAGAAACCAAGAAATAAAATTGCATGGGCAATGAGATGCAACAAGTTGAACTGGTGACCAATCGCCTGAAGTAAATTATCTGTGAGAAAATGCCATCAGGTTCCCCATCCCCGCCCCTTTTCTCTCTCCAGATTAGGAAATGTCATTAGACATCTATTCTTAGATCCCCATTTAATCTGGTGATACTTAAGTAGTCTTTAAACCACCCCTTGTTCATATACGTTAAGTGAAGTCATTTCCAGACACACTGATTTGCAAGCTAAGGACTACTTACCCATCGCTACCCTGGACCAAACAGGGTGTTAGAATATTAAAAGCAATCTGAACCAAACTGAACTCATCTCCATAACCATATTTTTTATTTTGCCTGTTAAGTTCTCTCAATATTCCACATTTGCTTCATCCTGGACCATAAAGGCCCTTCTTTCACTACTACCCAGAAACAGAGGTTAATAGAAATCTCTTTGCCAACACTTCCTCTCTGTGATTTCCCGCTCAGTTCTACAGGTCTGAAAGTTTTCTATATGCATTGAAACTTCAGGCTTCTTAATCCAAATTCAAGCAGAAGCCGCTCTCTTCTCACTTTATTTGCTCCTTAGTCAGAGCTCAGTGTGTGTTCCTTTGGCAGGGCGCTTCAGCAGAAGCTCCTGTCAGGTACAGTGTGTGGGACTGGAGCCCTCGATTTGGGCACGAGTTCCACCTGCAATATGGTGTCACATGTAGGGAGGTAGCGAGGGAAGGAAATGAAGGCAGCCTCTGAAGACAGATGGGTCTCTGCTATTTCCCTGTACAACTGCTGTTTTCTCCTCGTCAGACGAGGAACGGGGACCCTCCAAGCAAATGACCTACTGGGGGAGAAGGGGAGGGGAGCTGCCTCACCAGTAAGAATTGATGATCTTGCAGAAGGCCAGCTCACAACACATTTTTAGGTTGCTCTGATGATCTGTTAATTCGCTGGACGAACATTTGCTGGGATCCACCTCGCAGTTTTCGTCTGACTCGTACAAAGCCTTGATGAACTCCCCTGGATGAAGGGAAGAGGATGACAAAACCAGAGCGGTTACAAGAATACCCTCCTTGACACACCTTTTAAATCCTGCTTATGTCTCTCCTCCTTGCTCTCCAGACACTGCTTCCCGTGTCTGCAGCGTGGCCTCCAGACACCAGATGTTGGGGACACGGCTCCTCCCAGCTCTTCCTGAGCTGAGCACTCGCCGTACTGGATCAGATGACTGCTGCTCTGATGCTTCAGCCTCCTGAGCCCTCGCTGCCCCCAAATATAGGTGCAGGAACAGGATGGCTTTGCTTAAAAATCCTGCAGACACTTCACTTAAAAGCCTGGAGAATAGGATTTGACTTGGTATCCAAACTGTATTATCAACTATGAAAATTATCTGCAGTCTTAGAAAGGAAACTGTGCTATATGTCTTCATAATTTTCCCAGAAAATGCATTTGACAGTGCTATTTATTGTTATTGTTTCTAAATTTACCTTTTTTTTTTAAAAAATTTTAGAAAGCGTCACCTTGTCCTTGAATAATAGTAATACCTGAGTGCTAATTTTCTCAACCTCTTTTCTCAAAATCTTACAGCCTGCATCTTTCAAAATCTTTGCATTTCTGTCATTGTTCTCTTTTGGCATCACAACAGAAACTGGACACACAAAAAACTAAGTGAAGTTTCCTTCGTATGACAGACTGGAATAAACTACTTACTAGTTTTCCTTCTATATATGCTAGCATCCCAAGCAATTTTTTAAACTGTTGTTGTTCACTAGGAAAAACTCTTTATTCATGCATTTAATGATTCAATGTCTTTTAAGTTCATCTCCTCAGATGATCCCGCTAGCTTTGAGCTAATGCCAGAAGGCTTGTTTCTGCCTTGTTTTGGTTTTTTTTTTGTCTTTGTTTTCATAAAAACCCTTAAACAAGTCCCACCCCCCTCCACAAATCTCAAGTCAGCAGTGTTCTTGCAAGCAAAGCAGACAGCAGGTTTTCTTAAGGTTTGGTTGTTTTTTTTTTCGTTGGGGTCCAAAAAAATTCTGCTGAGGGCATCTAGATCACCTATTTGCAAAACTCGCAGCATCACTTCTGTTGAGCTGGTTCTGGTTTAACTGCTGTTTATGGGGTAATTTTTTTTTCCCTTAAACACATTTGAAACTTACTCTTTGCGGTCCACAAGACCTGCCTTAATCATATACTGTGATGCTCCTACAGACGTATTAAATAGCTAACACCAAGCATAACATTGTCAATCCTTTCAAAGAACATGGCATCTGAGCAAAATGACATTTAAAACTTGACAAAGAATTAGATGGGCGTGTTGTCACGAGCAATCTCATCATGAGCAATCTTGCCCTGAGCTACAGACAAGCTGGACGACCTTAGGGGGATTTTCCATCTCTCACATGTCTGTGATCTGCAATCTTATCACTCGGCACCAATGCTCTAAATGATGTATTAGAAGCCATTAATTTTAAAATATTTTTTATGTAATTACTGCGCATTAAGGGGCTCACAGTCAAATGTGATATACTGGTCCCACAGCTGATCGTTCAGTCTGCCGAAGAGCATGGCACTAAGTCATATGCTGCTGCCTGGGACTGTGACTTATGCTCAGTGGTTCCACCCATGAGAATACGACTACCACAACAGGCTCATTACCCTTAGGAAATGGCCAAAACGCGTATAATCACAGACCTGACTATGCTGACCCTTGGAGCACTGATTTAGCCAACTACCTCCTTGATGACTTGCCAGTGTCTGGAATTTCTGAGGAAAAGCGTGACTGCTGGGAAAGCAGGCTGCTTTTTTTAATTTTTTTTTGCAAAAGGATGTGGTGTGGGATTCAGCTTTGGCCTGATCTTATTTTCTCTTGTATCAATTTCTAAAGCTTTCTTCTTCCAAGAAACACCAGGGGGATGGGTGGCTTGTTGTGCAATCGTGGACAACACAGACTGCCTGAGGTTGGTCAAAGTTAACTGTAGTGAGGCTGCGAGTTTCTACGTTTTTGGTCCTCTTTATTGCAATATTAGTTGCCTGGACAGTAGTTCGTGACTTAGAGCGGAACCTTCTGGTGGAGAGGGGACAACAATACAATTATCGGAATCCACCCAGGAACGTAACCATGGCAGTTAAGACCCTGTGGGGGTAACGTCGTAGGACATCCTAGGTCGGCTGGGCAGTTTTCACCAGGAGGCAAATAAAGAACACCTCAGGGAATAAAGAGGCTCCAGTCACATTGCAGACAGCTCGGGGTTAGCCCTTGCAATGCAAACGGGTGACAGACAATGAACTTTCTTACCCAGTGCATCATGAAGATACTTCTGCCCTACCAACTTGAGGTACTCCTCAATAGCTTTGGTAGCAAGTGTGTTCTCCCTGAAGATCAAGACGTCATGTTCCCCGCAGCGATCTACCTCAGACATCACTAAATCCGTCAAGAAGTCCTGAAGAAGAAAGGTCAAATGGCAAGAGATTATTTTAGCTGGATTCAGTCACGCCAGGATAACTGCAGAAGCCAAGAAGTCTGGATAAACAGAGGAGCCAGAAAACTACCAGAATAATTGCCCGGCTTAGGACAAGGGATGCAGAGGCCACAGGTAGCAGGAAGCAGCCAGCGCTCCCCTTGAGTTTGCTATGCTTGTAAAATGATACAGATCACAAATTACTAAGGGAGAAGCAAAAGTTTCTAAATCTCTAAAAGAAAACCTTTAGTCAAGTTCACGTTTCAGTTTAGGTCCTGAAGAGAACCCTTCACCAGTTTATCTGTGTCTTTGCCACAAGAAACGGTGATGATGTATTTAACTTTTCATGCTGAATATTGCACACAAACTTGGATTTGAAAATTCAGAGTGCAAGTTAGGCATCAGTTCTTACAGCTTTGTGAAATTTAAATAAGAACAGCTTATATAAATTAAAGCCACAACTGAAAAGTGGTCCAGGATTTGGGAAAAAAGTTAACATACTCAGCGTGGATCTATATGGCTTAACTTGAAATGTATTCAAATGCCCAGGCAGGAACTATCAGCATGTCTTGATATAGTGAATAACCTCTCAATACAGGGTCTGATTGTACAGTAATACCTCATTCCTGAAGTGAGAACTTTAGCATGCAGCATTTCATAAGAAATACTCCGTATTTTGCAAGATCCAATCGCAGCCACCGTAAAGTTCTCCAGGAAAGGAAGCAAATTTCTTGGTTTTTTTCTTTTTTTTTAAACTGTTCAAAAAAATTTAAAAAAAACAACCCCCAAACAAAACACCACCCTGAATTAGGCGATATCAGGATATCATTCTGAGTGATAACTGTGACTTGCTGGTTTTGCTGCAAGCAGCAGCATCCTCCAAGAATGCTCAAAGAGTGTTTTGTAACGCCATTAACTACAGAGGCCATAACCTGCTGCGGGCATCTGAGCATAAAATAGATGGAACAAATTATATATGATAAATATAGATCAAAACTACATCTAGTACTCCCGGTTTTCAATCCGTTATTGCTGGTTCTTTTCAGCAAAACTTGAGGGGAGTATTTTCACGCAGTGCAAACCGGGGACATCCAGCTGCATCACCACCAACACTGCGTGAACTGGAAGTGCACACTCTTCACAGCTGTAGGCTATGGCAGCCTGAGCTGCTCAAAGGTTCCAGTAAACAGAGGTTTCAAACATTCAGGTACTAGGGAGACAATGTTATACCACTAATCGATCTATCTGTTGCAGCCAGCATGGCAGGAATCCAGAGCCTGCCTTCAGTAGGATTTCAACACAACCCTATGGGAGCTGTCCCAGCTTCTCCTGATCAGACAAAGAACTCGGTAAGGAATGAGCTCCTATCACATGGTGCCACACAGCACCAGCCTTTCAGAGATGCACATCAAGGGGGGCAACAGCAACACGGCAGGTGATAACATGAACATAAAAGGACTTTTTCAGAGCAGTTAGATTAGGCTGTGCCTTGGGTGTTGCTTTGGGCCATCCTTCCACACCTCCAATCCTCTAACTTCTGTTTGGTCACGCTTAGCTTGCTCTAGCTGGCATTACTACAAGAAGCTGGCTACAGCTTGGCAGCATCCAGATAAACTAGTGCTTGGTAATGCTTCTCAGAATTTCCTGAGACCTACACATTACCGTCCCACATCTGTTCAAAGAAACTGAGGCTCACTCCAATCGCTGCCTCACAGAGAACCATCAGTATGCACCCAAGAAGTCCTAACAGCATCCTTGCTATTAGGGGCATCACCATTAACCGAGTACAGATTCTCCAAATAGCTTTTCAAATGCTGCCCAAATCAATGTTAGCATTGATTAGCTGACTTAGCACTGAGTCGACAACGGCCCCCTGCTGCTCGCTGTACTGGAGACTTATTTATAGAATTAATTCTCCAGTTTACTCACTCATCTCTTGCTTACTTATTTCTAATCTCTTATCATGAGTTTAGGAATACAGAAAAGGTTCTCGAACACTCAAGTGTTCAACTTTTCAAAATAACACGAAGTTATCTAAGTTCTCCCACTTGTACCTTGTACACAGCATCTTTAATCTTGGTATCAACTCAGTCACTGTTGGTAGTGTGCCTGGCTACATACCCTCCTGGCAGATGCAATTGCCCAAGTCTTTTCAAACACTTTTGAGACCCTTTTCTCAAGTCCTGCCTCATCTGGCACCTTCTGCTGTTGCTTGTGGTCATGTGCTTCCTGGTTTCTAGCCGAAAAGATATCACTGAACAGCAGCAAACAGAGAGTCATCGTGACAGGGGCCGCCCATTCTTACCTTTGCTCTCCCAGTGCTCTGAAGGATGTGCACCAACGCACAAGCCATCTCTTCCTTATTCCTTACGCTGATCACCGGTTCCAGCACGGAGCACAGCATGGTGTAGTTACTGGTAACAAACTCTGCAAATTCTTTGTATTGCTCCATGGGCAAGATGGTGATGGTCTGGTAGCGGGACTTGATCCGAATAGAAGGTCCCCCCGATTTCCCTTTGTTGGGTGTAGGCGTGCTGACCGGGTACCACTTTTCCACAAACTGGCGACCCGTCACACTAGGCATGGGAATGTTGACCAGGCCTACATAATTGTTCTTGTCCTTTTTCTTCTTTTTCTCCACATCCTTATAGATGTGAACTGTGATACTGTGAAGAGGTGGCAGACCGTAAAACTCAAAGTGTTCCCCCCAGAAAATGTTATCAGCTTTTGTTTTGCTGGTGGTGCGGGCAAAGAGAGTGTCATCAAGGCACAGCTCACAGAAGTATTTCTTCTTAGGGGCCAGGTCCTTTGCCTCAATGATCCAGAGACGGAGCACGTTTTCAGCTCGACGGCAGTTGTCCTGTGGAGAAGAAAGGGCTCAGCTTTGATCCAGAATCCTTAAAAATTCAGTGTTTTCTCTAGTGAAGCAGCAGCGAAGGGCTGCTTTCGGTGTGCAAGGTAGGGATAGAGTCAGAACTCAGAATCGGAATCTCTAGAAAATCAGACATTTTCTAAAGCAGAGGCAAAGGGCTGTCTTTTGTATGCCAAAGGTGGGGAGCCAAACATTTTTCATCTCAAAAAGCTCTATTTGAAATGGGTTAGAAAACAAACACTCTGCACCAGGGCCACTCAAAAGCCACTAGACTGGCACGGCACACTGCATTGCTCCCTCTCAGGAATAACTTCCAGCGCGCCGTTTGCCTCTCCCTCGGAGGTGGTATGTCAACTATGGAAGTGACTTCTCAGATATTTCTGCTTGACCCATAACTTGACTCTCCTTCTCAAGGAGAATTCCTGTTTTTTCTTTTTTTTTTTTCTCCCAAGCTGTGCCCCTACAGTAAAACATGAAATTCTTGAAGCCATGTCCCATGCTTCTGAGGTGCATGGCATCAGAAATCTGGCCTGACATGCCATAAGCAGGCACTGGGGCAGGGATCAGGGAGCGTGCCGACGTGATTTACTCGTTCAAGGTTTGACCTACTGCACTCCCTACAAGAGCACATGCAGTTTTGATACTACTGATGAGTGGACTTCTCCTCAGACTAAATTAATTTGGGATGCATCTATGGGAAGCCCTGGTACACCGGCCTAAAATCCAATCACAGCACCTCCATTTCCCCACTAATCTTATTTCCTCCGTTTCTGTTACCTTATTCGGCTGCACCGTTCTGCGTAGGTTTTCCATCCACTTGTCCCTCTCTGCTGCTGAGGAACAACTGAAGCATTTACTGCCACTGGAGTAGGTTACCTGGAACACATAAATGACAAGCTGAGTTCAGGCAAGCCTAGGAGACTTGTACCAGGCTGCAAAAAGCAGGATGATGATGATAAACAATGCTCAAGCAACAAAATAAACGTGAAGAAGACAGAAAAATGATACAGGAGCCTAGAAGGTGGAGAGGTTAAAAGGCCCACAAAATGCAGAGAGAGGAAAAAAAAGTTCAAATTAATATAAGGCTAAAGGAATATGTGAGAGAAGCACCAGATGCTTTTCTTAAAAGACTTTTAAACAAAGCTCTAATTGACCATCAGTTTATTTTTTAAAAACACTTGTTAATTGATCCATAGCTATTAAATGCTTGGAGTTTTCCCCGCTAAGTCCTGGAGGCAGATGATTTGGTTACTAATAGTGTAAAGACAGACAGAACTAACAACATATTACTATAAGATGAAACCCATCGGAAATGATTTCTTCAGTAAGTACGTTTCCAAGTTAAATATGTGTTTCCAAGGGTCCATGCATACAGCAACAGCCTAAAACAAACCAATGGAGTCGTGGCTCCGACACTCGATGCCACCACAACCCTGCTTTCACGCAGGAGGGAACTGCCTCAGATTTTTTCACTTTTACGTGGCCTGACAAGCTTCATTTACTCTTCCCGTTCATTTGTGCACACAATTAACAAAGCATTTTGAGGCAACAGCCTGAGAGGTAAGTTGTCGCCATTTTTTTTTCACTCAACTCCCCAAACCTAAGCAAGTTGGAAAGTTCTTCCAACCCGAAGCATGAGACTGAAGCAAACAGGAACAGTTCCTGGATACATCCCGAGGGAGAAGGACCCGGTGCGCTGGTTTTCTGACAGCATGGTTTTCCAGGTTGTAAACAGTTCTTTGCTCCAGAAGTTTAGATTCATCTGACTAATCCTGAAGACAGACTGTCACCCACCCCTGACACGACGGATTACGACTGCGATGGCCTTAGGCACATCTGAACAGCATCTGGGGCTATGCTGTTGGTCCTGACCCCGAAGCAAAGCCCCCGCAGCCCGTGCTGAAATGGCAAGAGGATCTGTGAGTCCTGCTCCACGGCACAACGGACATGTCCACAGTTGCTGACACTTCTCCTTTAGCTGTCGGAGAATGGGCTGAGCTAATGGAAGGAGACTCTGACTGGAAATCACATTTCTTGGACACAGTACGTTTTCTAAATTTAATTGTAGGTGAATTTGGAGAGGATGAATACACAGCTTAGGAATAGCAGCATGTTTCAGCTACACATTTGGATGCAAGCTACAAATGCTTAGATATTTATCAAATGAAAGAGATTTTTCAATTAGAAGACACGGTAATTGGAAAAGACTCCTCTCCGCTGAGCGCCTGATGCCATTAGCCTCAAGGACTTCAGAATTGCAGGCTGGTTTGACAGCCCCCACCCAAACCTCAGAACAGCAGCAGCTCCTGATCTGTTCTGCAATTACAGTCACCCAGTGGCGTCCTGCAAGGGTTCAGGCTGACCAACGTAATCGGCTGCCTGCTTGGAGAGTGTTCTTTACCTCAAAGCAGAAGTCTTGCCCAAGGATACTGCTGTGAAGTGGTTTAACAAAGACTTTTTCTTCTGCCCCGAGATCCAGAGCCTCCACGGCGCTGCCTGGGCTCAGTAAAGACTCATGGGAACGGGACTCTTTCAGCTTTGGCAGTCCACGTGACCTGCAAGAGAACAATGGGGAAAGGGAATGTGATTTTTGATTTTTTATTTTTCCTCACTGTTACCAAGAGAGTTGGCAAGATCCAGGAGAAATCTGCAACTCAGTGTTTATTCAGAACAATTTCTACAATTACCCAGTAAACTTTCTGAAAATAACATTAGGCCAGTAATCCCAGACCCCCAAGGAAATATCCAGCTGCATAAGCTTGGGAAGTCCATTCCCACTGACCTAGAAATTGTAGCTGCTGAGCCATCACTGAAAGAACAGTGAAACAACAAATTCAGAGCTTAACTCCAGAGCTTTCAAGAAACCCCACAGATAGGTTTGGATATATTATTGAAAAATACTTACTACTATCTACATTACTAGATAAATGTTGTGTATTAACAGTAAAACGCACACCAATCTCGAAATCTCTAAACCAACACAGAAAGATAGCTGCTCACGTTGGAGCAGACAATCTCCCCGCAACATCAGTGATTTCTCTTAATATACAAAGCCTTTAAACTGAAGTTGAATATTCAAATTCATGCCAACTTCACAATGCTCAGATCTGTTACCCACACTTAAATTTTGCATTTTCTTCTTCCGCTGCTTCTTCCAGTTCTAACAGTTTCCAAATTTTGGTACCTCCACTCTCTTTTCATTTCCCCTCACTGACACATACTCCTTTCAAATTGACTGGCCTGCAAATCCATGAGCTCTACCAGAACGCACCTTTTTACCAGTGCAGTCTTCTCTTTGTCCCCACCAGTTCCTGAATACTTCTCAGAGACATACGCTCCCTCCCATACACCACAGCATTTTGTAACCGGCGGCAGCAGCAGCGCAAGATGTGCTCTAACACTTTCTATATTCTTCTAGTTTGATTTAATGTGACATTTGTGCATAGTAGGGAGGTCCTGCTGTCAAATAGCCCTGTGAAACGTGCTCAATTTATATGTGACAGCGGCTTCACCGCGTCTCCTTTTCTTCTGAACTAACATCTGGACTATAAGCTTCCATAATAAAGTCATAACCCTCCAGGCAAAACTAGCGTTTCTGCTTCTAAAACCAAAAACAATGCATGCATGTGTGTTATTTTTCCTCTAGCTGGAACTCAGTCCAAGCCTTCACAGATGACCAAGAAAGAGGAAGAGCACCGAGACTCAGCCCAGCAAAAACCGATCTGTTTTTACCTGGCAGGTCAAGAGTTTGTTAAGATACTGAAGCTTGTGCTGGTCCCTGTGAACGTGTGTCCATAAATGCGGTCGCACACCCAGCAAGTGTGACCAAGCACGAAGAACAGATGTGAAAGCAGAATCTCACCTGCTGTTGATACATTACACAGAGAAAGGCAAAGCTCTGAAACAATGCTTTCTCACCTGTGTTTGTCCTCACAGTATTTCCTCTTTTATTCGATTCCCAGCATCAAGGCTCATTATCAACTGGAAAAGGCTTTTGAAAAAAGTATTTATGGAGGAGTGTAAAGCACAGCTACCTCTAACAGCTTCCTCAATTTTGAAAAATATGTAGTTTTTATATACTTCCCTCATGTATCTCACACAAAAAAATCCTCTAATCTTAGCAAAATCAAATTCCTCCTACCCTTGAGCAATTCTGTGGAGAAATAGAGAGGAAAGAAAAAACCCCAATGTTTGGAAAAGGCATCTTCAGTACTTCTAAGGCTGCTTAACCAAAACTTGGCTATCACGAAGGATACATATAAAGCAACCATCAGAGTTTCTCCAACTGCTTGTTTGTACAAAATGAAATGCGAAAGGTAGATTCACGTATGATAAGATTCATTAAACAGCAAGGGAGGACTTTGTTCCCATTTTAATATATTGAATGACCTAAGTGCAGGCAGCAAAAACCTTTTAATCGGAGGGAAATTACAAGACCCTGATTTCAAATGCAAAGCAGCAGCCCTGGTACAAACGCATTGGCCGTGCTTTGTTATAACAGGTTACAGCGGCGGCTGTACCAATGCAAACCTAAAAACCTCAGCCACGTATAATTGAACGCTTGCTGCAGCTAAGGTAGGGCATGTCTAAAATAAACACACCACAACACACCACTTCAGTACCATCTCTGCAAAATCCTCTAATTTCTCCTCTTGAGAAAGCGCCGCTGAGGTCACTTGGCTTCCATCCCTATCTCAAACTCTGGGCATTCCAGCCCTAACAAAGGACTTTGGTGGGTGATGCAGGGGAGCTGGCCAAGAGCCCGCAGCCAACTCCTGCCTCAGCTCCTGTCAGAGAAGAAAAGCATGCAATGGTCACAAAGAGAGGGAAGAGGAGGGAAAGGAAAATAATTACCATTTGGAGAAAGAAAAATAGGTTTTAGAAGTCCCAGTTAAGCGGAGGCTGCGCTTGGGGTAAGACAAATCAAGCACACCTACATGAAACAACTGTACAGCCACTTAGCAGTGCATCCCCAAATCATAGCGATGCCACATGTCACAGCTCTTCCTTTCAAACTTCCGTTCTCTGGGCTGTATCTCAGACAACAAATCTTGCTGGGAGAGGAAAAAAAGCACAAAGATCCAGAAAGAGTTCTTCCTTGAGCCTCTGGTTACAAATTTCAGCTCAGCATCGCACCAGGCAGATATGCCAGGGCAAGAGGAAAAGTCACAGCCACAGCAGCGGTAAAGAAATCTCTCTCCTTGCGGGTTGCGCTCCTGCCCAGCCCCGCAGGTGACATGAGGAGGCTCCCAGGTGCCTGTTGCCATGGTGTGGCCTCCTGTAAGGAGATTAGGGAGGGCTGGGAGAGGCAGCAAGCACAGCAGGCTCCGCAGACCTGGCAAAGATGACCTTTCCAGAAAGGAAGAAGCCCCTCCTCTTCCTCTCTTATAACAAGTGAGGTGTCTGCCAGGAACATCTCCCAACAGCCTTTGGGGACAGGGTGGGAACAAAAGCAGGTAGGCGCAGAAATTGCACCCTGTGCCTCCACATCCCACCCTACAAATTAAATATTTTAGCGGCATCTATTACACTTTGTCACTCTTCTAACCAGTGGGCTCTGAACATTTCGCTTTGCTGCAGATCAGCTGGAGCATGGGTAGTCCTGTCGACTCAGGGTCCTGTTCAAGTAATCCCTTGAAACTACCATATTTAAAACAGCTCAATAAACTGATTAAGTGGCTTAGAATTGGCACTTTGTCTTCCATAAACACCGCAGCGATGTTGTAAAGCTGTTGGTTAGATGCAACCGCACAAATTTACAAACATGAGCGTGTGCATTTGTAAGCTCCATGGCGTACATATTTCACCTATTGATAGATCTGCAAAGCAAATTGTCGGCGTGTGCCTAAATCAGCAGCATCCCAATCAATACAGGCAGTAATTATACGGCAATAATAGTCCTCTGCTGCTTTAAAGCCTCATCTGATATTCTGAAGCTGTAAGTAACAATGAAAGAAAATTGCTCGCTGGCTTCCCTTTTGCACTGGGGCCCGGTTAATAGACTGACACCGCTAACGAACTTGCCAATGTCCAGCAAAGGGGCTGGATTAACAGGGTCTTTCCTGTATTAGTTAGGAAGCTACTGGCAAAATGAGTGTTGCTTAGTGTCTGTTCAGAGAGAGGTAATCCCAGAGAAGCAGATTACTGTAAACAGGAAGATCGAACATGCAAAAGGTGGGGGAAGGGTTGTTTGTACAAATCTGTTTCTGTTAAACAGCTCCATTAACAACACAAATCCTGTTTTAAATTACAATTAACCTCCCATGTTCAGCTTCTTTTCTTTCCTGTGCTGCTTTTGCTATTTAACTCTGCACAAACCAAAAACATTTGCACAGGACAACATAGGAGCTCAAAGCAAATAGCCACCAACAGCATCCAACAATTCTCATGTAGGTATTCCCCATAATTTCTTTGCAACAGAGAAGAGGAGCATGTCAAGGAACATTTTAAACTTCTCACCTCTTTTCACACATTTTGGCAGACTGGCCTTCAGAACTGCATGACTTCCTTCTAAATTGGAGCCCAGCCGATGTCCCAAACCACTAACCTGGCAGCAGCATGCAGCTACTACTGAAAAAGATCTCTTCAACAACACCATCTTGCTGGCCCAACCTCATATTGACCCTCTCCTTGCACACCATAATTCAGTATTTTTCCACTACAGGATGATCTTGGTTGTAAGCCAGGAACTAGAAAGCTCTGGCTTTCAGTGCCTGCGCGTGGCATGCTAGTAGCCAACCTTTCTTACATTCTACTGTGTATAAGGCATGTAGAACAAAGGGTTAAAATCCTAATTGCTGTAGTTATGAAGCTCTCCTGCTGATTTTGACCTATTTAAAAGCCAACCTAGGAAGCACAAAAGACTTTCAATTACTGAGCCTACCAGGCAAAGCACTATATTGCTTGAAAAACAAGCCTGTGGACAGCAATAATCCACAAGTTAAAAAATAAATGTATAGAAATGAATTAGCAAGGAACAGAATCCCACAATCTGTTTCCTTCACCAAGCTGGTGTGAAGGCAAAAAACTTGTCTGGCCCAAGCACCCAGCTAAAGCCATGTCTCCACTTGTCTTCCACAACACCCGTGTGTTTAGAGACACTCCCCAAGATCAGAAAGTAGAATTCAATACTTAGCCACTCGCAAAGTCACAGGAGAAAGCTCGTGTTGTCATGCAGCGCACTTTCAACTCAGCGCTGTGACTCGAAACCCCAGCCCGGCGCGGGACCCCAGCATCACCTGCACTACGGGCGCGCTCTGCCCGCGCCGCAGCGTCAGGTTTCCCTGTGTGAGCATTCATTGTGTAGGCACCACACCCCGCTTCGTTCTCCAACATGCCAATTAGCAGAACATCCTATTACTCGGTCAACTATTCTACAAGTCTAACCAGTTTCATTATTTACTTTTTATTCTTTTGAATTCAGAAACTTAGGGTAACTTACTTAGATGCAAGCTCTACTCAGCTGGAATTGAACGCCGGCTTTTTCCGAGTGTATTCCTTTAGCCTTCCATTGAGAGTCTGGTCTTTTCTTGCAAGGCCCTACCCAAAGCCTCACTGTTTGAATCCTGGATTTGCAGAGTCCTTCCCCGCCTGCCTGCCCTTCCCTACAGCTTGTCCAACAGGCACCTCAGGCAGGCTGCTGAATTTCACAGCAGTAGCATTCTCCTCATGTAACCCTGGGTCTCTGCCATTTAATTTCAAATTCTTTTCGTTTTGCTGGACCAGAGACACTTAACCAATTCGGTTTCATTTTACTGCTAAATCAATTTATAGGCAAACGCTACACAGAGGCACATAGGGTTTGCAGAAAAGCCTCAGCCGTGAAGAAGGGTGTTTTTATAAAGGAGCCAAGTGAGCTCACAGGTGGGACAGAGCAGTCTAGCACCAAGGTGAAGGTTCACAACAATAAGCTTAACACTGAGATCTTGTTCAGTTTTCACTGAAAACCAAAACACCTGTGTGAGGATTGGAAAAAACCCCACAACACCCCAAATCCAAGAAACTGGCTGAAAGAAATCTGTTCACCAAAACAGGAGCCAGACGTCTCTGCAGAGGCAAACCACTCCTCCTCCCCATTCCTCATACTCCAGCACACAGACAGAAACAGATACGCTGAATGAAAACGAGCTCAGAGTGAGTCAAGCCTTAATAATGCATTGCGTAACACGGATTTTTATCCTTACGTGTAAACCGGGATAAAAATCACCCATCTTCTCTTGAAAACCCGCATGAAATTAAAATGAACGAATAAGAAAAACCCAGCAAGATACGCTTCTATTGCTTATATGATCTGCACTATTTTCATACTGCAAAGAAACCAAGAGGGAAGAGCGAGAACTTACCGAAAGTAGAAAAAGCTGTCATTTGAGCAGCGATACCGCTTCACCATGAACCCCAGAGCCATGGCTACTCGTGTCCCCACGACCTGCCAGAGCCCATTCCAAGCAAACACACCACGGATCCTGCGCCCGACTATGACTATCTGATAATGCCATAAAATGACTTTTAGTAAAGCAGGAGGATTCCCACGTGGCAGTAAATCCCAACAGGACAAAACCCTCCCAGCTGTCGGCAGAGCTTTATTGCTGTCGCTGAGACCATATGCAGCCAGTCTCAACCCTCTCTGCTCTCTCACCATAAACAAAACTGAGGCAAGAACCATCAGTCCATGTGGAAACAGGCTCAAACTCCTGGCTGCCAATTGGAAATATTAATTTGGTCACTCCTTTTAAACACAATTTTCCTCAAGTCTTTCCTCATGCTTTTTCACATGTTTTATGTATTACTGACACTGAGAAAATGTTAAGAGACAACTGTGTGGGTTGAAGGGCTCAAAGAATGTGGTGGGAAATGGGCTGGGAGAGCTGTGGAAGACGATGCGGTGATGTGGCGCCTGACGGCCTCATTGCAAGAGGGGTTGATGACCCGGTGAGAAGCCGTACTGGCCACGAGTTTTCAAGTACAACAGAGCACCCAGCAAACAATCCAGACCTGGAGTAATAGAAGGGACGCGAATTACAGTTTGAGAGGTTGTGGATTTCTATGGAACACCTGGATGCTGACCCACGGTGGGCTCGTTCCTGGAGAGCTGCCGCAGCTCTCTGCTCTCCCCATCCACTAACCCACACTGAAACAAAGTTAAAAGCCAGAAAAAGCAGGTTGGCCAAATGCTTTCCACTGAAACAGAAAATTTGATTACAAAAAAATCTGCAACGAATCTCCATCAGTCCTTCCTGCAGCATTCCTGAATCCTTTCTATTTTAAATCAGCTCTGAACAGACAGCATCCATCCTCTGCCACCATCTGGCATGGCAAGCCATGTTACAGTTTCCCAAATTTTGATGTGCACCAGGATAACTAATCTTCCTTACTCCAGAATTTTACAGGTACTTATTATCTATAAACATCTCCTGTTTCTTATAACAGGGCCCAAATGCCTCAAAAGCATGAGAAAGCAACATGGCAGCAGCCTCCATTTCCTTCTAATCCTCGCAGGGTTTTAATTTATAAAGCTATATAATACTTCCTTTGAAGGCAGGGTTCTTGCATTTGTCAGAGCAAGAAAAGGTAGATGCTATCAGTCACCCTGGCCCTGAAAACCTGTACAACACCATGACGTCACCTAGCATCACCTGCTTAAAATGGGAAAGGGCTGACTCACCAGGGCAGGACAGGAAAGTTTTTCCTTCAACAGATCGAGACTCATCCAGAAAGCAGGGAGAGCAGAAGGTGAGAGAGTAGCACCTGCTACACGTTAACTTCTTGTAGGCAGGAACACTTGTCCCTGATTTGTCCCATTGGAAAAAAAAATCCCAAAGAGCAGCATAATTCTAAACACGAATTCATCTCCTCAGCCTCCTCTTTCCTCCAGCCCATCTCCTCCCAGTATACTAAACTGTTCCTTATCTTCAGTGCTTCATCCCCACATGGTTCCCAAGTTGTTTTTCCTGCTGTTCTACCCACCAATCGCATTTTCCAGGCACCCTTAGATAGAGAGTGAAACATATGGGAGGAAGGAATTGCTGGCATTTTTCACTTTACAGTGGAACTGAATTTCCTTCATGGTTTTATTTATAAAATACCATTAGAAAAGTAATTGCTCTAACAACAAACTTCCAGAGTTGGTATATTCAATTGGTGCGCCACCTGTGGTTAGACCACAAACGCAAAGAGACCTCCAATAAACCTTCCAACTTCCCAACAAAAGGTAACTACAAGGTTGATCAGTGCCTGTTACACTTTCTTTCCAAAAGGAACTCAAGAGCAACTCATGACCCCTGCCTGCAGCACGAGGCTTCAGACAGAGCTTGAGTGAGGCTTGCGCTTTTGAACACAAACACCCATTCACACAAACATTTCTCTCCAAACGAAACTTAAACCTCAGCTTGCTTTCCATATAGCTTGGCTATTCTCAAATTGCCCTTGCCTCCAAACTGTGCCCGCTCTGTTCCATGCTGGGGAGATTTCAGAGTACTAACAGACCAGACCAGCTATGCCTAATGTCATAACCATGTGCTATGGGTTTTATACTTTGCAAGCCATCAGAGAAAAATCCACATTCCATTCAAGTCTAGTTGGGAATTCATGCCCACGTTGGCAGGGAGCAGAGAGGGATCTGGTTTTACAGAGAAGACAGCTTTGCTGCGTATAATATCATGCCTGAAAGCGCAGTTGCAAGGATTAAGTATAGCTAAATTTATTGCCTTTCCCAGAGCGTTAGCATTTCCCTTACACTGCAAAAGGAAGCACCATCGGTCCACATTCAGCATGAGCATGAAGTTAGGGAGAGGCAAATACATTCTTTATGGCAAAGAGATTTTTGCATTACAAAACTTCAAGCAAAGCCGGTTACAAACAATGGTAAAAGTAACGGGTACTTTATCACATGGTGGCATTATTTAACATGCTTATGCTCACTGAGTTGCTTTTTATAGACGTGTTGTAACTCCCCGAAAATCCAGATTTACAATAAAACTTGACTGGGTGGATGTTACCGCAATCAGAAGAGCAACATCATCCACACTGTCAGTTCCATTTGGTAAACAGTGGTCTTTTCTGTAACTTGTGAAGTTAACAAGACCTCTAACACCCGAAGCCTTGCAACCTCTATGATTTTATGGTGCTGCCTTTCAGTTGGAGAAGATAGCACCATCGACTGAGGCAGCACAGCGTGACAGATACAACTAATGAATTCAACTCAGCTAAAGGAGAGGGGAAAATGCACTGAACAGCATAAAATCACCGAAGCCTGCCGTGGCCTTAAGTACGGGACAACCTATTTTTCACTCAATTTAGTTCTCCTGCTGGGCTACCGTGGAATGTAACACTGAGTAACGTTTAATAAAAACAATCAAGACTTTACAAATAGTTAGGAAAAACTGCAGGTGAGAAGCTTTTGCCTGCCTCATACACAATCCATTCCCAGCCTGGATCGCCAGCCAAAAACTAAACAAGCAAGAACATACCAAACGGAGCACCAAGATGGTCACAAGCTACTGAGTTTTCCAGTTTTCTGAAAAACAGACCATCTGTTTATGGTAGTTACTCAGCAGTAACTATAGAGTCGACTGACGTTAGTAAGGATTCTTAACGTGCCTGAACTCTCTGGGCTTTGCCAGTGACCTGCTCACACCAACACGGTTCCTCTTACTGGCCACTGCACTGATCCGCATGCTTCAAGACAAGTTTCTCCAAAGCTGATCAGTCCAAGGGTTTTGCATCATGAAATGTAAAGTCTGCAGCTTATTTGAAACAGACGCAGGAAAAGGTATTTCAGTCCATACACTTAGCCCCAACTTTCTGTCAGCTGTTAAGAGCAGCTCAAGTTTTCAGTCCTGTGTCAGCAGTGCGTTGTATAATAACTTCGAACATAGAGTAAGTCCAAAAAACCACCCCCATCTGCCAGTTTAACAGTAAATCACCTTCCTCACTCCCATTCCGTGAGCGCACACGTGTGCCGCCTCTGGATGAGGAGAGATTGTTTTGGGAGATGCATCAAACCTTACCTGTCATCAGCGCTGCGGAGAGATGGGAGACGGAAACTCGTGTTCCTGTCCAGCTTCGACTGACTCTTTGTCCTCTTGATGGACCCTTTCAGACGTTTACTGAAGAAGCCCTAAAATGAGAAGTTGCGGGAGTGAAACAGGGAAACTGATGCCAGTAATAAATCAATCAATGCACTGTCACCGAGTCCAAACTCAGCAGCGATTCCCGCTGACAACTACTACAGAACGCGCTGCATTGGGATTCCTCTGGCCAGGAAGAAAGGCAGGGCTGGACTGTCAATGACAGTTCCAGGACGTGATAGCTTTAAACTGCGATAATTAGCACTACTCACAGGTGCACTTCGATGAATTCCAACTACTGCACAAGAGACCCAGACCCCCACAATTATTATTTAATAAGGAGCAGTCTTAGATCTCAGTATTTGTTCCTGCGTTCCCTTTACCTGCCATGTTTTTAATTCTTGGTCAGATTAAGAGCACAAGATGACTTTTATTTTGAGCTTCTGTTGGACCCACAGTTGTACCAGGGTTTTCCTTCTTAAATTCAGATAATTTAGTTAAGTTTCACAGAAAATTTGTGCTTTCAGTAGTCTCACTAGCCAGAATTGAAAACTGTAAATATTTCACATGCTAGTGACTTCAGACACCAGTTCTGGTATCGCTTTCAAGCAAAGCTCGACTCAAAAACCTACCTATGATCTAAAAAGTAGTAAAGCTTCAGATAATGTCTTCTGAACTGGAACTGTTTACCAAAAAATTGCAGACCCAGAGACAAATCACTTGCAGGGAGCCTCTGGGGACTGTCTTGCCAGCCTCCTGATGTGTCACCACAAGGTCAGCCTAACTCTGACTCTGTCTAGAGAAAATCTCCGGTGGTGAAGATTTTACCACCTCTCTGGGCAACTCAGTCTAGCGCTGGGTGATCCTTCCAGGGAGACAAATTCTCCTCATGTTCAAGAGAAACCTGCCAAGCAAGATCTGCAGCTGCTGCCTCATCACTGCATCTGCCACTACGGGGAAAAATTTGGCTCCATCATCTTTGTAACTGCCCTCTCCGCTGCAGCACGCTGCCTTACATCACGCCTTAGCCTTTTCTTTCCCAGATAAACAAGTCCATAACCTCTTCCCATAGTTATTTCCTTGTTGATACCATCAAGAGCTACTGCTCTGTGACCAGTAATGAAACACGAGTATGTCTGACCATGGACAAAGGGCTGCACGCATCTGTACACGTGGGCAAGTCACGGAGATGTTTTGACACCTGCACATTTGATTTTTTTCCCTAGAGCCTTTCACATTACTTTGAGCATAATATGCATTTTAAATAAGCCGTAGCGCGTCAAAATATTCCCAGACATACTTGCACATAGTTTTTTTTGGCATGTTGAAAGCCAATACAGAGGTTCGTAGTCCAACAGGATTAAGCAACATTTTATTGGCCAAATGTTCTGCCCCTTCAAGGAACAGCTGCACAGAGCCACCGTTCCCTGCACGCTGCTGTCGGGTGATTTACCCAATGCAGGCGAGTAAAACCACATTTGTTAAGAACATTATAGGCTCATGATTGGTCGGTAGAATTTGCTCAGAGCTAACGTGCTTTTGGTGTGGATGGAAGCAGCAGATCTCCAGCCTTACTTCAGCAAATGTCTCGTGACAGCGATACCCAGCTGGGGCCAGCCCTCTCTCCCGTCATCCGCATTTTGCTAGGATGCAAGTCGAGTACAGCTAATTTTGGACACGTTCACGAGGCAAGCCTCCACAAGCTGCGTTTGGGACAGGTGACAGATGTTGCCCACAGCTGCCTCCTGTAATACAGAAATCAGCAAATTGGAGACAAACAAGGTCTCCTGTTCTTTCCTGTGCAGAACACCGACAAGGCAAGAGTGTTTTATTGGCTCCAGGTGACTCAGCCAGGCTGAAGTACATGACTTGTTCGTCTCTTAGACTCCTAAGAATGTGGCCATTGCAACAAAAGATGTCTTTATCTGTAATCTTGAGTCTGCAAAATTCCACATCTCTTTCACCTCTTCAGGAAAAAAAATGAGGTTTATCTATGACTGGACAGGCTGCCATGTAATTTAATCCAGGCTCCCTTTCCCACAAAACACTGGACAAGGCGATTTTTCGATGTCCCTTCCAACCTGGGCTGCCCTACAATTGTACAGCATTCACAAGAAAAGGCCAGAACAGAAGCACAGAATCTCCTAGACTGGAAAAGACCCTTAAGATAACCCTCTTCTCATCAGTGGATGCCAGATTACTTGTAGGAAAAGAAGCTGCTCCCAAATAGCAAAGCCTGCATTTGGTCAGGTTCTAGACTTACGCTGCAAGCATCTCTAAACCAATCTTCCACTCCCATACCTGCCTTTATCTCCACATACTTTCGGTGCTCCTTTTCAAACAAAATGTATCCTCTGCCCTTTAAACAAGTACACCCTTCACCCCCCTCTACCTCTCCTCATTCTTAGTCCCTTTGCATTTAGTTTGTCCCTCTTCTTCCATGCAAATCACTCCTGTATCCTAACTGTTCTTCAAACGGCGCAATACCTCTCTCCATACACACTGGTAGGTGGGTGCTCGCCCTCCTCACACTCATTCTCACTCTGCTGCTTTCCTTGAACAATCAAATGAGTCCTGTTCAGCTGTGAAGTGTACAAAAACTAAAAACTACCACCAAATCCACAGTTCCTTGGACCCACATCCATGACATCTTCAGCAGATAGAGCAAGATGGCCTGTCTCCTCTCCTCCATGGAGATTTGGGCGGTGATCTGTTACCAAAAGCCTGCCCATACCTGATGCTGCCTGTAGGATCTTCCCAGCACGTGCAGGTCATCCTTGCTCAAATACTCATGTAGGAAACAACCTGCTCACACACACCACGTGCCCATCCACGGGCAGCAAAGAGAAACTGGGATGGCCTGTGGGATGGTGCTGCAGGGGACATAGGAAGAGGGAATCTGTTCTTCTGCATCTGAAGGCAGCGCTACATTTCAGGCTGCCCTTCCATTTCGGAGGTTTGCCAGCCAGCAGGCTCCTCAGGGGTTGGAGCTGCTATATTCTACTGAAATAGGGGAAAAAAAGCAGAAAAGAAAAGGCCTGCTATCTAGATACTGCAAAAAAAACAACAGGGAAAAAAACCCCAAACCCAGCCCTACAAATCCACCTAGCGTGCTGGGGGAAAAAGAGAAGTGTTTTAAGCTGTGTGTGCCACTCAAACTCTGCCCATGCGCCTGCACTTTTCTCAGGCCTGGTATTGAAAAAGTGCCTTTGAAAAAAACCTGTAATCAATAGATGCTCTTGGGCTTCTCTTGGGGCCATTGCTGGAATTCAAGCAGAGGATGTATAGCACTTTCAAAGGCACTTTCATATATTTTGACCTCTCAGCATAAAAGGTAACAAACCCAACTACAGGGATTCAGATCTGGTGGACCCTGGCTTCATTCCAGTACCTCTCAGGCTACTCAAATTACAAGCACAAAATAACATGCTTTTCTCCCCTTAAGGGCAAAAAAGACAAAGCTGACCCAATTCAGCAAAAAAACCAGAAGTATTTATACTGAATCATTCCAAATCCCACTCAGAAAGGTACCATGAATATTCAATTATGCGTGCATACACAGTTTTAAATTGGCATTGCTTTAACATTAGTGAAACATGTTCTTGGTTTAATTGAACATAATTCGTTCCCTAATGAAATAAATGTGCTATCTGGGGTTGAATAAGGCTACTCAGGGTCAACTATACAAAAAAATCCCCCATACCTACTAGGGTAAGAACGTACTTAGAGACAAAAATTATTCAAACAAAGTGTGTACTTATTGGGCATCCTCAACATACTTGAAAATATTTGCAATATTTGCTCTCTGCACCTTGCTGGCAGTTCACGCAGGGCCATCGCTTGCAGATGGACAACCTGGGAGCAGCATGAAAAATTCATACGTGCCAGAACCGAGCAGAGCTTTTTGACTGCCATTTGCCAAAGGAACCACTTTTAAATACTGAAGGCAGATATAAAAGAGATGTAAAAAACAACTTCTATCTGCAACAATACCATCTAACTGAAAGGTTTTTTTTCTTCTTCCTCCTATAGAGCAGAAATCCCTGCCAATGCTGAGAACTATAGCTTGTACCATTAAACAGACAAACACATCCTTACTTCCTTTCTAATAGCCAAAGTATTTCTCTTAAATACCTTTTTCAAAATACACTGCTGTTTGGTTCTTGTATCTAAATGTGATAAAGCATCTGAGTTTCAAGAATCATCGTGGAACATTTTTAAGAACAATGGGAATTTTAACAAATACCCTCAAAAAAAAGACATAAACTTATTACTCAAACTGCCAGAAATGATGAGAATACATGGTTAATTATAAAAAGTACGAAATACTTGGTGGGGTAAATTAGCTAGGGTGCAATCTGAAAACATCAGTACCGTGTCAACGCAGCATTTTAAGAGTCCAGTGAGGGAGTAAGTGTAGAAGAATTGTGCCTTAATCCTTCAAGAGACAGATTTGACGATCCACACCAAAGGGGACAAAACTCAGTGCAAATTCCCCTCGGAACCACAAGTTTAGGGGAAACAGGGATGCAAAAGAGAGGCACGGGAGGAAGAGAGTAAGAGCGCACAAGCATGTGCTCAGTCGGGCGCATGGAATAGGTTCAGAGCAGGTTCATTGTCTCAGCCAAAAGCATCCAACACCGGGGTAAGAAATCCCAACGATACAACATCTAAAAATAATGCAACCCCACCGAGAATTCTAGTCAACTCATTTGGAAGTGAAGCAACTCACCTCTCTCCCTCTGCCAAGAAGAAATCGCCCACAGGAGAAGCGATAAATTCAGCAGGCACTTGTAACTTCCCCCCGTAGCTGCACGGGGAAGGTGCAGGAACTTCGACCCCCAGGTATTTTAGACTCAGCTTGAGGAAATGCTCACTCTGTACCAAAGATGACGACTGTCTGTCCACCCTCAGTCTCAATGGAGCAGCACATGAGCTGCCCAACAAATTCAGAAGCAGCCCAAGTATGAACTACTCAACTCTTTGACTGTTGCTCCCAATAGACACACCGATTCCTCACTCTGGAGAGAACAGCCCCATGCATAATAAATAATGATTGTCTTTCTTGCCAACTCAGCCATGGACTAAGAAAACTATATAACACAAAATACCCATCGATAAAATGCAACGGCATTAGTGGAAGCTTCAAAGCACAAAACCCGGGGTAAAATGGGCGACCGTAAAGGTTCACCTTATACGGAGTGCTGCGGTGTGCAGCACTGATACCTACATGAGGTTATTTCTGGGGACAAACATGTTGCCTCTCGGAGGCTTTGCAACCATCTATAATTCTCGATGAGGAGCACTGATGCATTATTAATAACAGCAGGTGGGTAACTTCATTTACTGAGCACTGAGACTTGTTCTCTCCAAGGGGAAGGACCCGAGTGACGACAGACAACAGCAGAGCTTCTGTACGCCACTAGTACATGAAGCATTTTATTTTTTAAGTTGCTCACAAGCAGCCATCAAGGAAAAAAAAAATAAAAAAATCACAGCCAAGTGAAAATGCTCTCCTGTGCCAGTAACCTTGTAAAGCTGTGGGAGGCAAGGAAGCAGGGAAGATAGCCAGGTCATAAACCAGAGACATATAACTAGCAGCATATTCCAGGGATTAGGAGCAAACATGATGAAGTTTACTCTTCGCTGCAGAACAGCTATAACTAGCACCGAGGTGGAAAAGATTGCCTACGAGCCCAGTAACACTCGTTTTTAAAATATTACCAGTGGCTGTCTTCAGAAAGGCTCTCAGCCACTCACATGGTAGAAAAGTAGATGAAACCAGCTATACGTACACCTCGGTGGCAATTTTAAGAACAAGACAGTGACTTACAACAGTCAAATCCCACTATCAACTCATCCAAAGAGCCTGGCACTATGTCACTGAAGAGGTGGTTGGTGCACAGGCAGAGAACAATAACAACCCCACACATTTCAGTGCGCAAACGAAGGATAAAGCACAATAAAACTAAAGTGGTGTTATGTAAATCTGCCATAGCTTTCACATTAATACAGCGCACTCTTCTGAACTTCTCATCTCGGTAAGAAAACTGGAACAAAACTAAACTCCACAAGTATAAACTGATTAAAGGGCGGACAAGAGGGGGATTTACCGATGGCATGTTTTAAAGACCAACTATTTTAGAAACAAAAGCACCAAGGGATTATAGCTGTATAAAACAAATAGAATGGAAATTAACTAAGCTCCTCATGCACCCTGTTACATAAGAAAACCAAGGGACAATTTAACATGAGAGGCAGCACATTTAACTGATTGTCAGGAGACCTTTTCTCGTGCTATCTATAAATCAGCCCATAGAATTCCCTACCATAAGATATTACACGGACTTTTTTTTTTTCAGCAAGATTAAAAATGGATTATGTGTTTATGTAAGGAAGAATAACATATGTAGCTGCATTAGTCAGATTTAAAAATAACAAGAGTGAGCAATTATCATGCTTCAGGACACAAACTGATCAACAGCAAGTATCAGGAAAGATATTTTTCTCCTGATGGGGCAGCCCTGCAGATTTGGCCAGATAACAATTTCAACTTTACAATGAAAACTTGCCTACAGCCACAGGGGGGATGCACAACAGGATGAACAAAGTTTAAGAACAAGTAATAAGAAAACCAAGGAAACAGAGAGAATACCACAACAGGGATACACTGGTAATACATCTATTAATAAAGATGTATCAGAAGCTTGCATGTACTCTGCATGACACACAGTCAGAAGCGCTAAAGGAATCAAATTCCCAAGTCACTGGGAATCATACTAAAATATTCATGAAGAAACGAGAGCTTCCTGAATGAGCTGCATCAGCTTTTCAGATCCCAGTTCAGCAAGGTGTTTACCATGGACTTAACTGGGAGCAGAGGCTCGCTGCCTTCATGGGAGCTGCCCACAGCAGGCACCAGCAGAGGAAAAGAGCATCCTTAAAAGCCCCTTTTCGGGAATTAAAGAATCAAGGTCAGAAGTCTATCTAGAGAACAACAATAAATAATACGAAAACACAGCTCACCTGAGTCAGTGGGAGTGTTGAATGGCACAACAGCTCTCGGCTGCAGCTGGGCAAGCACGTGGAGAAGAGACGGTCTCCAGCCCACCCCACTGCCACATGAGTGGCTGCATTTTTGCAGGAAAGGGGCAATAATTCTCCTGACTCTGGTTTTTTAGTCTCCTAGCATCCAGCCAGCAGAGCAGCCCAACACTTCGGAACACCTTTTGATTGTACAACCACCATAGTTAATTAGAAAAAATTAATGGAAATGAGCTTCCAGCCGAAGGCACCAAGACAAACCTGAGAAGCGGCTGCAGGAATAGCTAAAAAGAGTAATTATGACAAGCGATAAGGTATCGAGGTAGAAGAAAAGATCCAAGGGATGCAGTGGGGATAGTGGCATGGCTGCCTCTGTTTAACATCTTTGTTAATGATCTGGAAGAAAAGTTAAACAGCACATTAATTACACTGAGCTATATTAAATTAGGAGGGTAAGCGAGGGCCAGGGAGGACAGAGGAATAACACGAAGGGTTGTAAGCAATTAGAAACTGATAACACACATTCCTGTGAACTTTAGTACCAGAACCTGGAGAATCAATTGAAGGGAATTAAAACAGAAGAGCAAGAAAAGTGATAAAAGGGCCAGGGCTGATTTGCAGGGGACACATTCATTAAACTCTGCATAACTTGACTAAGTCGTGATTTGGAGGTGAAGTATTCTTCACCAGTACACATTTAAATGCTGCTAAACCAAGGGCAACTGGAATGTGACAAGTGTTTAAAGCTATATACATTCATAGTTTACCTACGTTACTTGCAGAGGAATTAGATAAAGTCAAATTTAAACTGAACATGACAAAAAACATTCCTGAAAAACATTCCTCCTGTTGAGGTCCAACAGCCAATGTCACAGACTAGATAAAGCCATCCTCTGACTCAACGCTGAAGTTTGATGTGATGAACAAATCTGCTCTGGCAGAAAGATATTGTGAAGGTTACAGAGACTAAGAACGGTATTACCCCGGGATAAAGACCCGGGTGAGAACTTGGTGAGCATCCTGGAGATAACCAATCAGTCATCTACACCTTCCAACACAAAAATCCACGGAGTAACAGCCAGCGCATCTAAGCCATCACAGCACAGGCAAACAATAAAAAAATTAAAGCTGTTTCAAACAAGCGTTTTACAGTAGGAGAAGAGTGGAGAGTGGAAGGAATAATGTTAATCTTGCAATAAGGAGGACAGACCTGAGCACAGCCAGTTTTTCCCGAAGGATGCCACGACGCCTCACACTAATGTAAATCAACAACTCCATCTCTGCATTGGTGCTGATGCAGAATTAAAAATATGTACTTGTATGCCGTCAGCTCACATGGCCAAAAAAGATCAGACTTGCCCTAACCTGGCAGCATGACGGTAGCAGAGCAGCGCTCTGGAGAAACAACAATCTTGCTGACTGCATAGAAGATGAGGCTGGGCGGCTGTGAGATCTCATCAAGCTTTGACCTTCACTTAGGCTGGCTGCATTGTCTTCTGTTCCATTTAGCAGTGCTCTTAAAGAGCAAAGAGGCAGGCACTGTTTCTATAGACCAAATTATACTCTCGACTAGAAACAAACCAAGAAAGGCAATCTGTAAAAATCAGTCTTCCCATCACAGGCGTACTGAGTTCCTATAAGAAAAATAATAATTTTTTTTTTATTTCAAAGATTGCGTTCTGGCTTTCCTATCTCATTTGCACTTGTTTCTTTGCCTCTTTCTCATCTTTTTTTCTTTTTTTTCCTGATATCCAGCAGACATGGATGAATCATCTATTATTTGTAATAACAACTTGCCAACAACCCTACCCAAAGAAGCAAAAATTGGAGAGAGCAATGTGAGTTTCAAGAGTGGCTGAGCGATGCCTCTCTTCCCTGCCACTGCAGAGGGTTTGAAGATTCCAATAATCTCATATGTGCCCCAGTCCCTCAATTCTGATGGCAGAGCAGTGACAGAAGATGGTAGGTTGCTGCAGCACTACCGGGGCTCAACGGTGCAACAGTAGGGAACGGGATGCACCGAGACTGAGACGCTGCCAGGACATAGCGTGTGTGGGAAGGGAAAAGCTGGTTTCTCGCCCATCTATGCGTCACGGTGCCTATTCCCAGCCAGTTCCGTCTGCCTTCCTATTTGCTCAGTCAAATAATATTTATTATTAAGGATATGATTTTTCCTATATGTGCCTATCTATAATCAGTGCACATCTGTCTAGATGTGAGAAGACACACTTGCATGCTTCCTTGTCTTGATTTTCCTACCTTTTGTGCACTTCTGTTCTCCCTCAGTGTTCCCCCCAGGTATGCCTGGAAATCATTGAACAACAATTAATGCACCTGAACCTAGACAGAGACTGACGTTTTAACTGCAGACAAGAATATTTGGGGAAACGGGACAAAAAAGAAAGGACAAGCACCAAGAGCTCTCATCTCTGTGTGCATTCGTCGTGCTGAGCGATGTCAGCGTTAGCAGAATTCCCCTTGGTAGGGGATAACCGGAACAAATACATTGCATGTGCTGGTCCATGTAGAGGCTAGTCCCGAGAAAAGAGCACGTTTAAAACTACTGAAATTCTGCTTTTCGCACAACAGTAAATTTAAACATATGTCTCTTCCTCCAGTGCACACGCAGGAGGTAAGGAAGGCAAATTTCCTGAGTATTACGTGTCAGCCTCTTAAAATAAATCCTTCATTGACCACTGCCACTGAAGAGACTACTTAAAAAAAATGTCTCGTCAAGGAAACATTTGCTTAAAAGTCATTATGCTGCTATGAATCAAAATTCCAGATGCTAAACAAATGCCAATTAGCAGTATTAAAAAAAACAGATGCCTTGTTCAGAGTGAGTACCACTGCCTGGTGTTTGAAAGGAAAAAAAACCTGCACAGAACATGCTGGAAGCCACTGTCCTATTGAGAAGACAGCTTTTAAATAGCTTTTCTGAGAGCTGAACTTAAAAAGCTGTAAAAGCAACTTATTATGAAAGTCTCAGCATAATTTTCCATCAGTATGGAAGAAGGTTAAGCTGTCCCCTGCCTTTAAGCTGCTTTCCATTAGAAATCCAAGCAGCGAGTAGAAGAGGTGTGGCACCGAGTCAGGTCCCCTGAAAGAATAAGTGAGACAGCACCACACTGCAGCCCTCCAGCCAGTACCACAGGTGTCCATGTTTGGAGGAACAAAACCATGAGTTCTCTTGCTATTAGTCCCCTTTACAAGTCCAGTAAATCCCTGTCAAATAAAGACAACCTCCCACACACCAATGGAAAGCCCTTACAGACCCCCCTCGCATCCTTCACTTGAAGCTCTCCTCAGACTGATCTGAGACTTCCACGAGGCACCCAAGTCATATCACCCACTTCTGAGAGCTGGGAAATTCTGAATATAAATCAAAGGAAGGAACACGATTCCTCCCCATCTCCGCATCCACCTAGGAGATGCGTGCCAATCCACGGAGTTAACAGGGTATTTGATTTCAGTAGTTTTGGCTGGAGCTCATCTGTATTCTTAAGCAATCCGACTTCTAATTGCAGCTTGCTCTTTTTAAAACAGAGCAGAAGTTGGCGAGTTTTAAAACAGGGTGATCTCAGCCCCCACCTGCATGGCAACCTGCTAAGGAGTAACAGCATACAAATGGGTTATTCAGAGCAAAACCTACAAAGCCAGAAGCCTCGTCCCTACAAGAGAGCCAGGAGGGTGCTTTATGCTCCCAGGTATACAGGTGGCCAGACAGACAGAGTAATACCGGCTACACGTGGCACAAATAGCTTCTAGGTTTTTATTTTGCTAGTTTATGCTCAAGAAAGGCAGCCACGCACTGGTTCCTGAGCCTATTTTCCAGAGTCCTGAATGCCCAATACGCTGCCAGGGGATATCAGAAATGTTCGGCAAGGTTCTCATTTTGATAGAGAGCAGGAGCTAAGACATATTAGAGAAGCATGAAAACGTTACTTAGAACTCAACATTAAGAAACTGTACAATAATGGGGAGCAAATGAAAAAAAGGAGGCATATAAAATAAACAGTATAATAATCAAACACTTCTGGTATGTAGCTTCCAGTTGTTAGACAAAGACTGCCGATGGTACACATATATATATATATATCTCTAAAGGCTGGGGCAATTACAGATGAAGACAAAGAAGACAGAGAATTTCTTGTAAATGAAGATGTGAATATCTAGAAGTTCTGAAGCCTCCTGGAACTGTGAGGACCATGGGCTTAGTATAAAATCTCAGAACTTGATGGAACAGAATATTCTTGTGGCAGCTTCACATGCAACTGGAGTGAGACCTTTCCCCCCCCCCAAGTACCACCCAGAAAACAGGTCACTGAAGCGACAGAGCTTAGTCTGTAGAATTACAAAATAGCTGGGGTGGGAAGGCACCTCTGGAGGTTGTCTAGTCCAACCCTCCTGCTCAAAGCAGGGTAAACTAGAGCAAGAAGCTTAGTACTGTGTGTCCCATCTGCTTTTGAATATATCGCCAAGGATGGAGATTCCACAACCCTTCTAGGCAACCTTCTGCAGTGTTTGGTCACCCTTGCACTGAAGAAACGTTTTTCTTCTGTTTAAATGGAATTTCTTAGATTTCAGTTTGTGCTCACTGCCTCTTGTTTAAAGAGCCTGGCTTCGTTAGCTTTATTCCCTTCCATCAGGTATGCAAGCATATCACTAAGATTTCCATCTGAGCTTCCTCTTCTCAAGGCTAAGCAATATATTCTGCTTTAACTGCTACTTCAGATATTTTTTGAACTAAAGGAAAACTTGATTTATGGTCTTTCAATAGACATTAGAGGCTCAAGTTTTGTTCTGGCAAGAAAGCCTTCACAAAATAAATATTCTCCACAATGAGTGTAGTCAAACAACAGTATAGATTGTCCAGCAAGCCTGTGTCCTCTGCATCCTTGGAGGTTTTCAACACCTCACTGGAGAATGCCTGGAGCAACCTGAAAAAAGTTTGTCCAGCTTTGAAGAGGAGGGCAGATCAGAGACTTCCAGAGGTCCCTTCCAATCTATATTATCTCCATGACTGAAAAGGGACCAAGTATGGATATCCAGTATATTCACTGCTTCCTTGATCCATTTTCTGATTCCAATAAATCATGAGTTTACAGGTTGCTTTAAACACCGTATATCCTATACACTCTGACCTAACTTAATCCTTATACAATTTAAACAGCTCCTTGGCTGTTTTTTATTTGATTTGATTTTTAAAATGACACAATGTAGGATTTAATCAAAAACCAAGTTTCACACTCATTTGAATCTAAAGTGAGCTAGGAAGTGTGCTTAAAAGGCATGAGTGCTATTAAAGCAAAGCAAGAACACATAGGTTAAGGCACAGAAACAGGACTTGTGTCCGTTGAGAATATACAAAAGCCCCCGTATTCACTAGATAATTCTTCTCCTGTTTTTCCTCAGGTTTTAAAGTAGGCACAGCACTTGCCAAAAAATAAAGAGGGGCATGAAAAAATATTTGCGATATTCAACTTATCGCACAAAAAAATGTTCTCAAAAAAAATTAGAGCACCTCATTTTAACTTGAGGAGTTTGCCCTCAGTCTAATAGAAAGGCCTTTGTGCTCTTGGACACACTGACCAAAGACGAACACAAGCAAGAAAATCTGGACTCTAGCTAAAGAAGTCTCTTGCAGGCTCACAGCCAACCAAACTCGTGACAAAAACTGAAGAGCTAAAGAGCAATTAAGACACCTGCAGAAACCTCATCAGCTTCCGAACAAACTATAAAGCTATTTCAATGTTCTGTGTGCTTCACTGGCATGAGAGGAAAATAACATGCTATCACCAACCTAAAGGAACTTCTTTTCTAGTCAAAATTGAATATGTAATGCAATCCCTGGCGGCGACTTCAAAAGTATTTATATAGGTCGCTGCCCACATTAACACTGATGTTTCGCTATTTGCAACTTTAGATCAAGGCAATGAAAATAAGCAAGTTACAGATCTACCCGAAATCTCATTGATAATACATGACAGCTGACAGCAATTCCTCTTGGTCAACTGGAAATATCAACCAAACACTACCTCCTCAGATCTTAATTCTACACTGTGATATTTTAATCCCTTCCTCCTACTGAATGAGAAAAATTCCTCCTTCACAGGAAAGGCACACTTACTGGCACTTTGAAAGGAGAAGTATTCGAAGCATCCATGGAGTTGGTTTTCTCAGAGGTGCTGGTCCCAGAGATGCTCCGTCTGCGAGGAGATCTCTCTGCTGGGACCTCTAAGGAAGAGAAGAAAAAAAAAGAAAGTGAATGGGTGCCGGGGGGTGGGGAATAGTCAGGTTTTATGCTCTATAGGAGGGACGCCTCAGCAAAGTTTCAAGTGCGTTACAAAACTGCTGCATTGCACTCACCTCTTTTTCTATATCTTACTTACTTACTAAATTACAACAGCATTTCCACTGACGGATTTCAGGTTGTGAATCTGACTTGACGGTAGGCAATAGGCAATTAAAATTAAAAAATGCAGGTAAAGATCAATACTCAGTATTCTATTGCTGTCTGTGAGACAGTATTCAGAGAACTTTAATATTTATTTATTTATTTATTTATCTATTAGCTAGGCAATGCAGTAATTACCAGGTAACTAAAATCAAGACATGAGGACGCTCAGTTTTAGTCATAGCTGAGCACCATTTGACAAAGGTCAAGGTTCGGTCTGTATGTGATTACAATACTTGCTCAAACCATGCAACCACCAGAAGACTCCTAACTGCCCAAGCACTATGACATATATCTCTCTGCAGATAAAAAAAAAAAAAAAAAAAGAAAAAAATAGGTCAACTTCCCCTCATTCTGGGAATATGACCTTACTAAGAGACGACTTTGGCATCTTAAATCCATGCAGGCTGATCTGATGAGCACAAATAGTCATAGAAGATGCACTTATACCTTTTTCTAGTATCCATACTAGAATAATAGCATAATAAAGTATACTCACTATTAAAAATGTCTACACAAACACACATATACTGTACACAAATGCATTTTTACATATAGCTAGATGCACATACAGATACCTTTATCACAACTGCTGCCCATCTCCAGACTTAAAAGAATCCAGCTTCGCAAAACAACCCCTGGCACGGGGAGGGAAAAAAATCACTTCCTAGCAGAAAGTCCATTGTTATCTTCGGAATCTTAAAGAAAAGGAGTACGCCGCTACTCCAGACAGTGACATTTTGACTCCTGCCGTTTTCCTTTCAAGAGCCAGATGCAGCTTAAACTTCCATTCCTGGCTGCCTGGCCCTGGGGATCCGTGCTACTTCCACTTAAGAGAAAAGCCGGGTCTCTCCTCCGTTCCCCCTCCCTTCCTTCCACAGCTTGCAGAGAGCAAGCGAGCGAGCGAAAAAGAAGCACACAGGACTGCAGCTATTCAATCAATCCCTCCGACTGCACATCCTCATTAGTTACTTTCAGGCTATTAAGAGACGCCCAACTGCCGGCTTCCCTCCGCTAACAGAAAATTTTCACTGGGTATCCTGATTCATGGCAGCAAGAAAAAAAAAAAGAAAGAAAAAAAAAAGGTTTACAGAGATATGAGAGGCAGCTGGTGCCAGGAGAGCAGGGCTTTCCTCAAAATAACTGAAGGAAAAATGAGAAAAGCCTTCTTCAGGGATAATATTGCTCGTGATGTCTTTGCATACCAGATTTTGATTCCGCCAGTTACAGTACGTATCTCCCGTGGACGCTTGAAGAACTACAAAATGGAGCATACTGCACGAGAGGCTAAGAAATCTGGACCCTGCAGCATCAGTGCCTCACACTCCAGATATTTATCTCTGAGAAAACCAGACCGCAAACATTCTGCCTGTAACCATCGAAGGGGGAAAGGACTGTGAAGAGAGACAACAGCCTCCTGAAACTGGGCAAACAAAGTCTTAACCCACCGAGCGCAGCTACCACGGGGAAACGGGCAGGGCAGGGCACGGTCGGCAGCAAGCGGCCACGAGGGCGACGTGCGAGCCCCTGCTGGCACCGACCGCGTCAATCACGGGCTGCCAAAGCTCGCGATGACCACCACGGAGTAACACTCCGCTTCTGGGGAGACTTCTCCTTCGGGTACTTTCTCTCATGGCTAAGGAGGCATCGCCCCGTCCGGCGCTGGAGAGTAAAGTCCCTGTCAGGGCACCTTCAGAGAACAAAGCACTTGGAGCAGGGCCAGTGCCAGACCGAGGGTTCTGAGTAGCGGTCGGTGGCACCGTCTCAGGAGCATTTGCTTTTCTTATCTTTATCTTCTCTCTTCTGCGCCGCCAGCCTCCTCCTGCTGCCTCGACCAAAAGGAAGCTTATTTCCTGCAGCACCTGTAAGTACTGCTCTCCCAAAGAGAGCTGCGTTACGTTGGATTTAAGCGATAGCTTCTGCTGTTCTCACTGTAAATGTAATGAAAGCAAACGGGAGCGATAGGTTCGCTTGGAACCGGGGGCTAAAGTGAGCACCTTTTATTTCACATAGACGAGTAACACGTAAGGTAATAGGCTTGGCTTTCTTCGCTTCGCAGGAATCACATCGAAGCTGCTTCAGTAATTTAACACAGTCTGTTAACTTTGCTGAGTCATAAATGAAAACAGGAGCCTGAATTCCCCCACTATTTTCAGCAATAGGTTCTGCAGGAGCGGGGGGCAGTTCGGCAAAAATTTTAAGTTTTAACCAAATAGAGTGGAAAAGCTACAACAAGGAACTTACCTGGCTCTCCTCTTCACCCTACCTGCACCCAGCAGCAATTCAAGTTTTCTGCAGATAAAACACTGAGATAACATTGGAAGAATGAGTTTCTTCTGTTCTCAGGCCATCACAGAAGCGTACCGAACAGGGACGGGAAAATGAAATATTCACAAGGTGCCACTGCTGAACTAACAATAAAACTACTTTTCCCTCTCCTTCCAAAAAAACAAGAGTAAATTAACGACATTCTGAGTTCCCAGGAAAAAGAAGACCTAGACATGGCAAAATTATTGAGATACATTACCTGGAAATCAAAAGTTAAAGCCACCTGCTCTGATGCCCATAGGAGAGTATTTTTGCCGAGTAGTGTAAAAAATAAATAAAACCAATCTGTAGTGTCCCCACCAAGTAAAAAATTAGACAGTTCCCTCCCTGGCTCCACAAGTAATGCTAGAGGCTACTCTTGCATAATCTTCACGTGCTGTAAAAATCAATGCACCTCTCACCACCTTAGTATTAAATTACAACTGCTTTCTGCATTGCTCACTCACAGCGACCAGGACTACGGAAAAATCACATTGTTTCTATGGATAAACAACCTGAAACCCTTTTCATCCACCTTCAATTGCTGGGAAGAAAAAAAAGTAGACTTATCTTCCCCTTTGCAACCTTAAAAAATAATAAGCCATCAAACAAATGAGTTGTAAACATCCCTAAGGAACACTTGTAATTTGTCACCTCTTATATTGGTGATATGTGGAAATATTTATGCAAATAAATATTTATGTAAAGAAATACTTAAAACTACACAGAAATAGCCAGTTACAAATTAGCTGAGCCAGTCTCTCAGCAATGGCAGATGCTTCCGAAGAGGGAACTGTCCAAGGACACAACGAAGGTAGGTCTCTTCACATCTTCTTACTGCACCACTCTCTTACCCTTCACAACACCAAGGCTTGTTTTGTTGGCCAAAAGGCAGGTTTGTGTAAGCCCCGTGCCACTTACAACCACGAGCAGAGGTGATGACTGACTTCCTTTGAAGGCAGCCGCCTTGGCTGCAGCAGCGTAGCCTCAATGACCTCCAGCTGGGAGGCAGCTCTTGGGCTGAATTCGAATTTCCTATCTCAGGGTGCTCTGGCCACTTCAAATCCAAAACCTTGCCCTTGTAGGAATTTGCATTCTCCTGTGAAGAGGTTTTTCTCAGAGCGAGACAAGTAGAGATGAAACAAAACCCCCCAGCTTTGCCGGACAGGGCTTGCTTCTCTATCTCCATTTTTCTGAATTAGAAATGGATTGGAGAAAGGCAGGATAAACAATCAGGAACGACAAAACACCCTCAGGGGCTTAAGTGAAAAGAACTAAGCTAGTGAACTTGCAAATAAGGTCACAGAAACAAAGATTACAGGGGTGTCTGTGATTTTGCAAAGGGCAACACAATGAAACTACCACACGGTCTCAGTGGAACTTGTGTCAAGACTACACCACCGTCCAGCCCGGGCTTGTGTCCTGCCAGGACCAGCAAGAACACCTCCAGACCTGAGTTCCTGCTTAGGAGGGGACTCTAAAGCAGTCCTGACCCACCTGGAGATGCCAAAAAAGGGGTAAGCACGCTGGCAAGTAAAGCTCACGCCTGTTGCTCCTGTAGGAGGCCAGTAGTAGTTTACGTTACAGTGAACAACAGATTGGACCACCTGCCCCAGGCTGGCAGGTCCTACATTTCTTTAATAAAGTTCTCAGCCTGGTCACATTCCTCACGCCAGTCTTTTATCAGCTGTGACTTTTAGTAGTTCCTAAAAATCTGTGACTTAGCACCAACCAGTTACCTGCTACGACATCCTTTGCTCTGATGTGCAAGAAAGATTTGGATTTGTGAAAGGCTACTGCACTTACCATCCAACTGAAAAAAAAGAAAAATCGTACTACTGACAAAAAAATTAGTATTTCTTTCCCAATACGTAGATTCTGCTGTGCATAAATAGATAATTTCCACCCTCAAATTCATTCTCCAGGTATCTTTATTTGATATCTTTGGGTGATCTTTATGAGGAAGGACGCAGACTGCTGGTGTTATTACCTACCGGTTAGGAAAATACAAGGAAGATCTAATAAGATTTCAAGGACTGGGACTGCCTTTTGTTTTGTCTGCACACTCCCTGATATGACATGACTAGAGGGGATGGCGAATATGATTCATAGAAAGAATCAATTCATTCCGCCTCTCAAGTCCAGCTTAATTACAGGCATTTGAAAAAATACAAAACCAGTTTAATATGACCAATTACCTATCCACAACCAAGTGTTCCCAAAGACTGCCTCTCAGGTGTGCTTGAATTAAAATGTCCCCAGCTGAAGCAAAACAAAACCCCGCCCAAATATTTTCACCCCCTTTATGCAGCTACTTTGGCACTCCCCAGGAGGCAACAGTAATTGCTGCTGGTCAGAGCATTAGCTGAACAATCAAGCAATCCTGCAATTAGCCTCTCATCTGAAGAATGGATCAATAAACTACACATACTGTACCCCTTTTTTTAAAAGCAAAATTTGTCATTGTATTAAATGCAGTAGCATTGTGCAGCAGTAGTTATCACAGTGGACAAAACCAAATCTCTAAATATTTACCTTTTAGCTACATCATTTTAGAAATTCATCTGCCTGGACAGGTTATTACACATTTCAAATATGGCAATGCCTAAAGCTTTTTACCAGGATGAAGCACGACTTGATTATGTACTGAACAGGCACCATTTCTGCCCCCAAAGAATTCACAGTCTTAACTTGAAACAAAGCACTATCAGAGTGTGACAAACCCTACATGGGAGGCAGGAGGGAAGAAGTACGTTAAGAAAATAAGACATGCAGCAAATTAAGTAAGCAAACCTTTACAGGCCACTGGCTAATTATTTATTTTTAAAATAAACTTATACTAATGTAATTATCCCAAGGTAAATAACTGAACCGAAAATAAAAGAGTAACTTGAGGAAGGATTTGGAAAAACCATAATTGTTGTTATTGAAGAACACAAGTGTTCCAGAAGGGACAGACAGAAGAGATGCTGCTGGGGATGTGGCAAAGGAGTCGAAATAGAGAGGACTAAGGGATGTCAAGGCCTCCTTCAGCACCATTTTCTGCTCTGTCAAAAGGCCAATTAGTTTTACGGATTAACCACAAAAGAAACACAGAATAAAAACCTGCAGCACTTGACTTTTTGTGACTTAGTATTGCTATTACAAACACACTTAAAGAAATAATGAGCTCAAATCTAAGCTCAGAAGAGCTGGAGCACTTGTGGCTCTGCTGTTGGCAGTTAGTTTTTGAAGATGTTACTCAAAGACAAAACCACCAGTTGAGTGGTTTACTACAGAGACGAACTGAGATTCAGTCACGGACAACAGGAAGTAACGAGATTGGTTTTTCACTTGACCCAGACAGCACGCTAAAACTTTTAGCTTGTAGGGTGGGAAAACAACCCAGAACAGAGACAGATGCTGCCTTCCGGCTGTGCTACATTTTTATTAACTATTTTCACTGTGAGCTGCTGATCACCTACCACAGTGCATGAATAATGAAGGTGTTCGTTGGTTTGGCCTCCTGCTATATCCCTATATTTAAAAAAAACCAAGGCAACTCAACATACATACATACATACATACATACATACATATGTCATTTAAAAAAAAAGTTTATATGCAGGAATGAATGTTCATCGAGTGAGAATGAATATTCAGCTGGGCTGCTAATTCAAGTACTTTAATTCCAAATAAATTATTGTGTTGAACCTATTAAAAAGAATATCTAATTCACTTTTAAGAGCTTTTTCAAAATAAATAAGCATTGCAAGAAGTATAAAAATGCAGCGTGCTCCAGGGCAGTTTATGCTGCATCAGCATAGTATACACATTAGGGCATTCACAACTTCGTTAAGACAGAAGAAAGTATCTTTGTCCCATCTTTAGGTTTGTTTCAGAGTGCTCACATGACAGCACTAATGAAAAAGAGATCTTGCTGGATGCAGTCAGTATTTATTTAAAATTTCTTCTAACCTGGTGATAATACATACCAGCCAACAAAATCAGAACAAGCAATAAAAAGCAGAAAGGTAGAAAGAGTTAGGAAATACCTAAGAAGGCAGGAAGTTTGGAAGTAGGTGATCTTTAAGGTCCCTTCCAATTCAAATTGTTCTGTGATTCTATGATAAATATTTCAACGGCATCTTTCAGATGGGTATTGTCTACTGAAATAGGAAACCTCATCTAAAAGTAAATAAAAATGCTAATGTTTTATCTCAAGTGTAAGCATTTGCTCTCATTTTGCTCACTTGGGAAGAATTCAGATTTGGGCCCAATTCACAGACTGTCATAAAAGTTTAATTAAATGCCTATGTGAGAAGCTTAGGGTAAAAGCAAACTCAAACCCCCCTGATTTAAGTCGTGAAGTTCGTGTTCTGATTAAAATACATTATGCAAATTCTATAAGGTATAACTTAAAGGACAAACCCAAAACTTGTAGCAATAGCTTCTCCACCTTGATCAAGACAGCTAGATGGGGAGGGAAAAAGCCACAAGAAGACACATCAGAGAGAATGGAACCGAGTCACAGAACATTAAATTGCACAAGAGCTACGAAGCCTCAAAAGAGAAATACAAAGGAAACTGCAGAACTCACTGGCTGTACAACTCCACCATCAAACAACTGCTAGATACCTATTATGATCAAAACTTCTCCCAATCCATTAGCAGGAATTGTAAAAATAAAAAAAAAAAAAAGGGGAAAAAAGAAGATACTGTGCTTTACTAGGGATTGAGCCAATTAGACAAGTCTTGCAAGATGATCCAGGTAATTATCAAAGACTTGTAGTTTACAGACAGGTAAGTCTGTTGGTGTCAGACGCTTGCATTGTGCTGGCATCTAAAAAAAAAAAAGTGTAATTGACTTAGTGCTCAGTTTGGAAGGTGCATAGCAAGCAACCTAAACAACAGTTTAAGTCACTTAAAAGACATTTAAGTCATCGATTCCTAAAGGACCTTGCAGTCTGAAAGACAAGACCTAACATGCAAAGGAGACGAATGCACAGAGGAGGCTGGAATAAAGGGCAAAAATATCACAGGAGAGAATAATTTTTGGCTTTCAAACACAGACTCCTGCGACTTCTTTTTGCAGAACATTCTGAGGAAACTGTACATGGCATTTAGCAAACGCAACATGAGCTGTTATTAGTCTGATGCATTTGTTTTGAGGCGGAGGAACGAATCCTCCAGCTTTGCAAGCCAAGTCAGAAACAAAATAGATGCACATCCCTGAATCGTGCAGCGTATCCTCTGCACGACGTGCGTGGCCATGCGAAATCTGGAATAGCTGCCCCTTTTTACCCTCCTCATGCATCAGCCTCTAAAGCCTCCTTTAATGGTTGACTCCAGGTGCAGCAATGCAAATTGCCCGGGCAACTGTGCCAAGACAAGAGAGGACACAAGGAGCTACTGCACATGACCTGGAGATGCTGATGTCCTCGTTAGTTCCTAATGATCTTGGACTGCCCCTGCTAATTCAAATTACCTTGTGTTTGCTGCAGAAAGATTGCACACAGACAATTAATGCACATCAGCTGATGCTCAGTAACTTGTTCCCACAATGTAATTTGTTTAGAGGCTTATGACTTAGACACACATTAGTATGATATCAATATTTATTATCCTCATTATGAAACAACAGCCTTGAGCCACAGCTTTCAAACCCCATCTTTTTACTCTCGGCAAAAGGGCTGTGAATCGAGGCATTCTCTAAAAAGCGATCTTTCGCTCTGGTTATTGGGAGATTTTCACAAGTGACTGGCTCTTGGACACATCAAAGCTCGACAGCGCTTCCTCGTTCCTCTTGATGGACCAGAAGGCTGCTCGAAGCTTCAGTACCTCTTGCTTGTGATGGCAGGATTTTGCCCAGAGCAGAAAGAGTCATTACAGACAAAAAAAGAAGAAAAAAAATCCCAACGTGACATTCGACGGATGTCACGGAACTTTAAATGAGGCGCCAAAGCTAAGATGCCATTTGTGAATCAGTATCTCTTTAAGACAAAAGAAAAAAAATAATTAAAATAAAAATATGTACCTGGAGGCAAAAAAGTCACCAGCTTAGATAGCTCAGCTTTGTGACACCCTTCAGACTCCAGCCTGAATGAATGAACGCTTCCTAGTGTTTCTGGGTTGTGGTTTAGGAGACGTTGTGAGAATCTCCTGGCGTGGAAGGAAATGTGACCGCAGCGTAAGTCTAACAGGGAAAAATGTCAGTGTCTTGAAGAGCCCAGCCCATGCATACTCTGGTCCCTCCCTGTTCACACCTGGTGACTCCGTGGAAGTCCCTTGCTTCCCTCCCCCACTCTGTGCTGTTCTGGACCTGTTAAGAAAGAGAACTGCTTACCAGAGAGAGACTGGTGTGACCGCTATCTACTGAAAAGAGTGCACGCACCTGCCTGTGAGCCTGTGAAGGACAACAAAATTGGGGAAAAAACCAGCATCTGGATTGGCTGTTGCCTACTTGACTGACAGACAAAAATCCGTAATGGTGACTCCTGTAGCTTAGGGGTGGGAAAGAAGAAAGTTATTACAGCAGCTGTTATAGCAAACATTATTTTTATTAGTCCATGGAAAGAAAAAGGGGCGCACAGATCAAGGAGCCTGAGCAACTCAGAACCTAGAAATTACCAAAATAGAAAGAAAACAGATCTCATCCTGAGAACAGCAGAAACTATTAAGGAGAGAGATGGAATGATTTGTGGAGATTGGATTAAAAGAACAAAACCAAATAACAACAGTGACGTAGCAACAGCTCAAAGGGAACGACAAAACAATAATGAGCTTCTGCACACGAATTCTGTTTAAAACATTTTCAACCTCTTGGTGGTAGTTACACTGGACTATATATAAAAGAATAGTTTCAATTTTTCACTTGAATGCCATTAAATTAATGTGTAAGTATCCAGAAACAGATCACAGGATTGTTTGATTGTGCTTCCTCCATCGACTTCCTAGGCTAGTGAAGTGTACCTGATCCTTTGGCCGGAATTTTTATTCTAAATGCTTCTAAATGTTTCTCTTAAGAAGAAAAACTTTGAGCAGTTTCCTCCTGTGATTTCTCTTACTGCCATCCCACAGCTGAGAAGTTGTAGGCAAGCTGACAGAAACCAGTGGAAATAGACTGAACACAGCGATCAGCTGAGCAAATGACACGGAGAAGAAAAACAGACCAGTAAGTGAAACTGTTCAGTCCGGAAAGGATTTTCTGCATGGCACATGCCCACTTAAAACTTGACCTTTGCCCACTGTGTTTGCAACTATTTCAAACAGATTGTAACCACGTTTAATTAACCGTTGCATACCACTTAAAAGCTTTTAAAAAGAAATAATGTCAGGTAACTGAAGAACTGAAGAAATTAAGCACCAGTGAACGCATTAAAGGCTTCCCAGTAAAGTGTTAAAAAAATAAAGATAGAGTTAGTACCCTACCGTACCAAGAAACGAGAGAAGGCTTTTCTCATCCTCCGTGCTGCTATCCAGCCATTCGGCCCCATCACCAGGGGAAAGAAGACTCATTCTCCAGCCAGTAAACTTTTCCATACAGAAAGCAAGAAGTGAACGAAGCAGGGTAGGAAGGGTGGGGAGGAGCTGATGGTCTTGGGATTCCAGTACTCCAGTTAGTGCCTACACTGACAACGTGAGAGCGTGATCCTGCCCCGAACTCTCCACCCTACATCTGACAGCCCCTACTGACAAAGCAGGCATGGGGGGGAGCAGTTAAGTGGGATCTGTACTTGTTGTCCCTTTGTGTCAGGTTTCAATCCAAGCGGGAACGGAAAGGCAGCAAAAAACGGGAGTGGGGGAAGCCCAGGCTTTCAGATCCAAAAGAGGCAGCAGGTTCTGAGAGAATCAGCCTAAGTAAAAAGAAGAGGTAGGTCTCAGTGCTGAAGAAGCTGGAGTAAGTCAGCACAATAGCTCATCAGCTAAGTGTAACACATCCCTGTCCTTCCTTACAGTGTTGGCTTTGTTTGTAGGCTCGGGGATAACACTTTACGCTAAAATCAAAACCAAGGAAGCTCAGAGGCAATTTAAACACCCTCCCCACGCTGACAAGCCTGCCTTCCCCCGTTCACAAGCCCCTTCCCGCTCCAGCTATTAACAACAGCACCCCAGCCTTCCTTACAATGAATTTGTTCGAGCAATGGCAGGTTGATCAATCGGTGAAGAGGAAGCTCCCCCCCCCCCTCCGTCTCCCCTCCCCTCCTGCATGGCGGCGGCATTGATCGGCAATAATGGAATCCGCTCCCGGCTGCCAACAGCAGCATTAGAGCAAGGGCAGCCACTCCTCTTCCTCGGCGCGAAGGAGCCCCACCGGGCTTCAGCCTCGACTGCAACGGGGCAAGTGAGCCAGAGGTAAGGAGGGAGCAGCGTCCTCGGGGGCGCAAACAAGTCATCGACGCCAACGGGCGGTTATTTATTTCACACACACAGAGAAAAGATAAATGGGAAATAATTCTGCTCCGTCTAGACAGCGAACCTGCTCCGTGCAGCTCAGCGACGAAGACCTGTCATTGTGAGTTTACCAAGGGTCACATTTAATTGCATGGGATTTATAGCGTATGATTTATTCCACACAAAAGAGCATTTTACAGGTTTACACATGCACGAGCAGAGATGAATCCCGGTAAGTGAGGGACTTCTGGGCCCCACAAATCAAAATTGCCTTTGTCCTCAGGGGACAGAGCTGATGCTCTGATCAAACTGCACTCTTTAAAGAGACAGCCACCTTTTGTTCACCATTTCCTGAACCTGTCTTTATTTTAAATTATTTATACAAGTGCCAATCCCTATTACGAACTAGGACACTTAGTGACCTCTGACTAAAAATCAAGTCAAACCAGCAATGATAAAAAGCCATTAGATCAGCAAAGCGAAGAATTAGATACCAACCAATAAATGAAGAAAAAAAGCTATCAAGTCCCAGCAGGGAAGAAAACTTCAATTACTAAGACAAACTGTAGCAAGTATTGTTTGTGCAGGACAGATATTTTCATAAAACACCTGCCAAGCAGGGCAGATACTGTAGAGATTTCACAATTAATGAGGGAGCACAGGACAGACAGGTCAGGAGTGAGGTACCACAGCAGCATGGCAGACTTAGCCCAGCAGTCCTCCTGTTCACACTGAAAAAGGCCCTGCCTCCACCCCCAATATGAAGAGAGGGAGAGAACCCCCAAAACATTCCCTACATAATATAAACTCCAACAATGAGGTACCTTTCCCATCTATGCAAAAGAAAAGGCGATTTTTTGGTGACAAAATGAGCTTTTCCAACAAATTTTACTGCATGTGGGGGAGGATAGTGTTTTGTCCAACTTCTACAAGCAGAATCTTCTTTGAGCTAAGACTGTCCAAGATGACGACACAAATCTACTTGCAATAAAAACAGAGTTAAATTTAGAGAAAGGATTAGATAGCTGTTTTCTTCTGACTGGTCAACATGAAACAAAAATGTCTCCTCCTTCCTTTTAGTTTTCTGTGAAATGAATACTGTGCCAACAACCACCTGACTGTCCTTCCACTAAAAACTGGTTTAATTTGCAATATTAACCACGAACTCCATAAAAAATAGTTCCTAGAGACAACAAAGTTAAGAGTATAGACTCCCCATGAATGCTTACCAATTTTGCATCCTTCCTAGGAGTACAGATTGTGTACAGATACTGTTTTTCTCCCTAGCTCCCTCATCCTGTATCATGATTAACTTTATTCATTCCTTTTGATATTTTACAATGTTCATGATAACTGTGGAAGTATATTAAATATCAAATATGAAACTGTCTGACTGGAGTATTTCAAAATATGAGAAGATGAAAAAACCTGTAAAATACGGAGGCAGAACTGGCAAAGACTTCAGTCAGGAGGATGCAACTAGGATCTGAAAAGGGCATTCAAGTTTTTTGTACACAGACGTTTCCTGTGCATTAACATTCCTTCAGCAACACATGGTGGTGGTGGTGGTGAAATCTGCATAAAATACTTCCCTACTATTTATCTCCTTTGTTTAACAGGTCACAATATCATGCAGGAAGCCTGTCTGCAATGGGCTGTCAGAGATCCGCATCAGAACAAACACACGAATTGAAAAGGCCTTACAAGAAAGTAAGTGACAAACACACCCCCATCAGAAATCCAGGAAGTATAAAGCGATAGAACCACCACTGGCATTTAGACACAGCAAACTCATCAAATTTAAAAGTAGAAATAATGAGTACAATCACCTAACCTGACTAGAAACATCACCCAGTGACTCTCATCTATTCACTGCATTATTTCTAGTTGAATAAAGACACATCCTCCAGAAGAGAGAGATAAACGATCATAAACAGACACAGCAAAGACACGAAGAGCCAGTCTGTTCCCTTGCTAAGCTGTTCCAACTGTTAACTCCACGTGTGCTCAGCAATCTGCTCCTCAGTTCCAAGAATGAATTTATCCAGCCTCATCGACCAGCCACGAGGCAGTGATTGACATCTGCATGCTTTGATACTCTCCGTTATCAAACTCCGACATCAGAAATGTCCTCCCTGGAAACCTCCTTTGAATACCTACCTTCAAACAATCACTTCAAAAATACGCCGAGACTCCTATGGCATTGGTTTTAATCTTCAAACCTCTTGCTGCACAAGAAACCCAGGGACTAAACTGCTCCAGGACTGCAGGAGGGATGTAGCGCTGGTCTCCCACTAAAGCTTGCTTATCAAATGCTTTCAAAAAGTCTGGTCCCAATTTTCCAGGACAGCCAGTTTTTGAGATAAGCTGCAAATAAGCATGAGAAGAATATTCAAAACACGACTAACCTGCTTTCATGCTGTGAGACCTACCTACACCAGGGAAAAAAAAAAAAAAAAGTTTGTTGAACCAATGCAAATACAGATACAAATTGCTCTACCGGCCAGAGTGCAAGTACGCAAAATGTGAAAATACCCTGCACTGGTAAGATATAGAAAGGTGGGATAGCTCAGCAGAGCAGTAAAACAAAAAAAACCCGACAACGAAACACCAAAAGCCAGGAGTAAGAAGCAGGTAATTTCTGCCTAGAGAGACTGCTTTGCCACACCCTCCGAATCAGCTCTGGTAGCTGGACAGAATAGCTGGGGAAAACATGAGAGAACTCCTTCCAAGTGCTGGGGTTCATCCCCTTCATCCCTGAGTTCCACCAAAAGCAGATGAGTCCATGAGGCTGAAAAAGAAACCAAGCCCTTATGTCTTGGAACCTCTTATATAAATGAATTGTTTAAAACTTGTACACATCCCCAGCTGGTAATTCTTTGCATTACCATCCGTGAAGGAGCTTCTGCTCCTTTCTGCAGTTGTCAGAAACGTCACCCTCCTACAGTTAGGATTTTGAAGTCTATGAAGCTAAGCAGCTTTGCCATCCTGTGGATTTAAAAATTAGCATTCTTGATAAGTCAAGAAGCATGAGTGGCTCAATTTTTCTACAGGAATTTTAGTAAATGATAACTCATAATATATGCAAATAATGGAGCACAGATGCCTCCTGATGCAGATGCTTTGTAAGCACAAAGTTGCAGGAGTATTATAAATCACATAATGCATTAATGTTCTCCACGAGGCACTTATAAGAGAGGAAAAATGGATCTTGCTTGCACTGAGACAGACTGACGGACTGATTGATGGATATTGCTATAGTCGGTAGACGACGTCTTCACAGCAACATACATCAGACATTGTAAACCCAAGTCATTCTTATTAAAACCTTTTACAGTTAATTTAGGAGTGAATAGAGACAGGATACTTGCACACGTGAAAAATGAAACGCTCCCTTCAGAAGGGGGACACAGTGGGTTGGGAGACAGCAATTTTTTTCAGAAAAACCAGGCAGGCAGAGACATAAAATAGCTTGCCAACGTTGAAGCATCAGTTAATCCACAATAAACATCCGCTTCCCCAACTCCTGGATCAACGTCACATATACCAGACGAAACTACTCACCCCATACGTGTCCATTAGGAATAAGATATCCGAGTCATTTTGCCCCAGAGAAATGCAAAGCAGTAATAACTTTCCAGTTCTCTTCAACGCCACACATGGAACAAGCAAACTAACCCCAAAATAAGTTTCCCAGACATCTAAAAATGTCAATTCTGTATGCCAAAGGCTCCATTTCTTGCACTAAATAATTCTAAATGCCTATTAACAAAAGTCACTTTGCTTTGAGAAGTGGCATTACTATATAACAGCCTTCTAACCACACTATAATCTAGTTCAAGAGCATCCAGATGGACGAGGCCAAGTCTTACAGAATCACGGCAGAAGGATTCACAATTATTTTGTGACATGGATAACTTTTTGGCTTAAGCTGCATATGCAAGACCAGTCTGTAACACCGTGACGCAATCCTACGAACAAGCTATGAGCAGCAGAACTGAATCACTCCATTGCAACCTAAATCCACAGCAGGTTTACATCAGGCATGAGGATGTGGATAGCCCTGCTGGAAAGTGGCAAAGTAGACAGAAAGCCCTTTTCATCAGAAAAAAAAAAAAAAAAAGAAAGAACACCAGCATCAGTAGTAGAAGGCATATCTTCAGAGGACAGATTCTTTCATGTGCCATGATTCAAGTGGATGACCTTACAGATGTAAGCAGAACCCATTATCATCTCGTATTTTGTCCTTTCAGATTGCTTAACGAAGTGATTCCAGCACAGTCAGTGATCTTTAGCACTCCCTCTCAACAGCTCTCATCCAGCTGAAGATGACAACCTCTACGTGCCACAGCACTGATGCAACACTATCTTTTAGCAGGGTAATAATTCCCCTTACTTTCCAAGTCAACTACCACCATCCTTCCAAACCCAGCTGAGATCAGAGACCTTCACGCAGTGGTTACTCAGGAGGGAGGCAGAGTGAAGAATTTCCTGCACAACAATTGCTGGAGCTGGAGGAAACCCAGGGGCAGCGAAAGCTGCGCCTGCCGACAGCCTGTAAAGATAAATAGGGACAGAAAGACTCAAAATGAAGGTGAGAAAGACAACAAACCTTGAAGTTCTCTAGTATGTAATAATAGAGGCAAGAGCTCTCCTTGTACAAGTGACATTTTAAATAATGTCAGGAAGCTCTTTCTGTATTTAGCTTCAACAGGGCATCAGAGACAAACACGTCAGCGACTGAAACAAAAATTTAAACTAAACCCGAAGGGGCTAGGCTTTTATAAAGCTCTTCCATGCCAGCTGAGACTCCCTAGAAAAATCATCTGGCCTCTTGGCTGGCTGTTCCTACTTCATCTTTAAGGAAGCTGAGCACAGAAGTTGTCTTATCCTTCCCTTGCAATATAAAGCTACACCTAACTGCTTATATGAATCCAATCAATGCTTCAAAATCTTTTCCATAATAGCAAGCTATGTCTTAAGAGACCGCCCCCCACTACCTTGCATTTCTTTGGCACATATGAACTATTCTGAGTATATACAGCATCTTAAAATTACAGCCATGCTTTTCAGGTTAAAGAGAAAAAGCTGTCAGAAACCTACAAAGTCAGTTGCTGAATTTCAACCTACTTTTAAAACGTATCTTCAATTTTTCCATAATATTTTCCTCCTGAACACAACACAAATCAGGTGGCTTTTTTTTTTTTTTTTTTAGGATGTCTGTCTCAGTTCCCTCTCTAAATCCTAGCATTGTGTTTTCCTGGCAAAACTGATGCAAGACTGTAACGTTGTAGGGCTGGAGGTGAACCCTTCATGCTGTTGGCTGCACCCACCCACAAAACAAAGTTTTGCTGGGTCTAAGGCTACACACATTTTTTTTTTTCCCCCCTCCAGGATGTATTAATAAAAAAGATGCTCGAGGAGAGCAGGAAGACTGAAAGTCAAACCATCAACTGAAGATCAGAGTGAGACACGTACCTGCACCCCGCACCACAAAGAATGTCCAGCATTGTGTGAGAAAAGAAACTTGTCTTTATCTAGAGGCCGAGGAGGGAAGCACAGAAGGAACCATCAGGCTGCTCATGTAGACCAGAAAGATGCAGTGTTAAACTATCAAAAAAAAATTACTGTAACTGAAGATTAGGCAAATTATGGTGATTTTGGTTCTTGGGCATGTTAACCCTAAGTAAGCCAGTTCCAAACCCCAAAACTAACAAGAAGAACATTTTACTACTGCAGGTCACACCGTCCCGTGATTGCTGCCCACTTTCCCATGGAAAAAACACTTTGCTAGTGTGATGAAACAGGGACCTAACCAGAAGCACCGAGAGCTCTGACACAAGTATTTCTGCTGGGAAGAACCGCTTTATTTTCAGAACTTCACTGATGAAGCGACCGTGTGGGTTTTCTGCCCACACCAACTTAGCTACAGTTCTGTACTCAGTCCAGCCTCAGGTATCCTCAGCATAGCCGAGGGATCTGCCTAAGTTATGCTGCTAGCGGCACGGTAGTTTGCAAGTACCTATTAATGACTACTCTAAAAGCATTAAGCTAATTTAATTTCAAATTAGGGCCAAGAATTTTTTACAGAGTCATCCGCTCTGGAGTGCCTTCCCAAACTGTGAGCCATATGCCTCATGTAAACAGACATCTGGCATTAAAGCATGAAGATACCCAGCTATATATTTAACAAGCAGTATGTAAAGATGACTTAATTTCTGATGCTGGTATTCAAGCGATGACTTCTTGCCCAAGAATGTATTCATGAAGAATGCCTTCCATATTCTTTCCCTCTGACCATAAACACTAGGTGCTCAAAACAGAGCAGACTGAAAACATCCTGAAAAGACAGAGCTACAAAAGCAAAACAATCTCCCCATTTTCGTAGATTTGCCAAACACAAAAATTGATACGGAAGCCCTTGCTCACCAACGCCGCGAACGTGACAGCTTAAAATGAATCGAGTCCCAAGCGCTTCAATTTAAAAAAGGATTTCTGAGCTAGCATCTTTGCTAGAAATATTATGTTCTGAATTGTTGCTTTAATGCTAAAACTGAAAGAAAAATTACGAATCCCCAAGAGCTGCCCAAGCTTCAAAAATGGATGAAGAACAGGAGAAAAGAACAACATTCAGGGTCTGATCACTTGCCCACCGAGCCCAGTTCTATCACCTGCTTCACACATCTGAAGATCTGGCCCAGAAATCCAAGAGCTCTTCCATTTTTTCAAGGTAGTATAAAGGAAGAACGGGGAGTGATTTTTTTGAACTTTTAAACTGGCAGGACTAAAATCACCAGTGTCTCAAGTGACACCATCGTCATGCTTTCTCTGAGTAAGAATTTCCACGAAATGCAAACTTCAAGTATAAGTAAAGCTTAAGAATGACCAAGACAAAAATTAACAAGAACAAACACTGAATTTGTAAAGCTACTGGAAGGAAAATGGCAAAAAGCAAATACAAATAATATTTGCTGACATAAAAGAAAAAAGAAAAAAAAAAAGGGAGCACAGCTTACTTCCTTCTATCCCCCAGACCTGCACCGCCCAGAAGTAGTCCTAGAAAAACCAACCTTTCCAAGCAAGAGAGCTTTACTGGCTGTACTTCCAAGTCTCCTAGGCATTAAGGAGAAGGAAAAAAAATAACTGTCCAGCAACCACACTGTAGGCAGGCAGCAAGCCGAGGCACCCGCTCCTCCCTGCCCTATCTCTTGCTTAAGCAGTTCAGGTACAGAACCACTATTTTACAGATGTTCTGAGGGGTCCCTTCAGATTTTATCTGTTCTAAATCATTACAAAGGAGCTTTATTAGAAAGACAGACCAGGAGAAGCACTTCACATGTGATGGATTTATCAGAAATTTGATTGGAACACCATGGAAAAAGTATCTTTTAAATAATTCCTCCCAGTGCTCGTAATGTAACTGAGAGGGACAGGTACAGCACAAAGGGTCGGCAATCTGACTGGTTATTACTGTCCTTGAGGACTCAACTGCTTGATCCTTTTGCACTTCAAGATGCTGACGTGCTCTGAATTGTTAGAAAGAAGAAATCACGCAGGCTGGGGTTTGGGGACAGGGGACGCCTTGCACTAAGCTGCCCTCCAAGCTGCAAAGCACTTCCCCATGAATGCTGCCATCAGGCACAGAGAACCATTTTTCCTGCTCACCCTGTAGGCCACATAGTTTGCACAACTGATGCTCTTCACAAGTGGCGATTTTTGCCCAGAATGAGAAAAAAAAATGCTAGTGAAAATAATTGATTAAGGCACTTTTGTTGGAATACCACCATCATTCATGTTGGTCTCTACCATTGCTTTCTCTTCTAATGTTTTCCCTCAGGAAACAGCCAGGAATGATTTTTCTTATTTAGCCTAAGTTATTGGGAGGACATCTCCAACAAGCAAACAAACGAAAGAAAAATTTAGTGATGGCTGGGTTTTGGGTAGCGGTTGTTTTGGGATTTTTTCACCTTCTCTGACTAGACATGATCGCATAGAGAACGACAGTTTTGAGAAAACCGCTTTCAGATGAAACAGAATTAAACGTCTCATCATTCAGTCTGCAACATTCTGGTGCCATCAGAATGTGCGAGACCCTCACAGATGGCTTCAAAGTATTTTGGGAAGCAATTCAACACGATCAATACACGATATTCTGCTGACCATATGACTTCTTAAGCTTCTGGCCGGATCACGTAGGAATTGCCACACCACCGCATCAACTTCAGCGTTATTTACCCTCTTCCTACGAGGCTTAGTACAAGGTAACAGCTTTTACGTAGCACTGCCACAACAAGTTTGACTTGCTTGTTTCCAGCACAAACTAAATACCAGCGATTCTTGCAGAGCGGGGTTGAGGGTGCTGTGCCAACAAGGAGCTTTACTCCACCCTGAGGTCATCGCTTGCTCCCTTTATATGTCAAGAAACCGCAGTGTTGCCAACATGAGTAAGTGGGAGTTGAACTCTCCTTGACTGACAGAGATGCGGGAAAAAAAAAAAAGAGAACTAATTCACTACAACCTGCACTTCTAACACCAGACAACGAGACAGAAAATCACCAACAAGAGACTGATAGCCTCTAGCAGCCCGAAAACATGCAGCTGGCACTTACCAGGTAGGCAGCAGAAAAGCAGGAGCATTTTGGAGCACGAGTGGTTCTGACCAGCAATATGATTTCCTACCCCTGCCTATGAATCATGTGGTCTCCCTCCCTCTTACTACTCTGTTCCACCTGTGTTTATAGGAATATTCTCTGTTAATCTCTATGTAAGCATCAAAATATGGCAACTGCCAAAGCCCAAGGCCTTTCCAAACACTTGAGATCAGTACAAGAAAGGCAGCACGGGAAGGTTCTGGTTTTTTTTTTTAATCTGTTTCCAAATTAGGGACCAAATTTAGCGGTGAAGCAAGGAAACACCACAAGGTAACAGGCTAAGGACATACCAAGCCCTCCATCTTGTGGACATGGGCTTAATTTCTGACTGATGCAATATCTTAAAGATTCTTTTTGGATGCTCCGGTGAGAGGTCCCCTGGAGAATACAGCCAACATTTCAGAGTGACCTTAGGACATACCAGGACAGGGCTTTAAGACTGTGAATGCTGTGGAAGCTGGCATTAGAATTAAGCTGCGTTTTGTACATTTGGCATTTTTCCTGTGGTCATTACCCCCGGAATCAGACAAATGCGGAGACAATTGCAGCCTCTATTCTAGAAAAAGGACCGGGCCTTCAGAGTTTGAGTGCATCTGAGCCTGAAAATCTGACTCAAGCTGAATCCAAAAAGGATCAAAACAAGCAGGAAAATACTAATACTAAAAAAAAAAAATTCAATCTCCTCTTTCAATTTTTGAACACCTGTGGCTGGTGCCACTTTTGCAGGTTGCCCGGGGGCTCGCTCTGAGCAAACACATCGGCCAAGCTGTTTCACTTTGCTGGTAGACATTCACGTCACAATGCTGCCCTGGCCAAGTCCCCGCCAAGCATGCTGCATGCAAGTGGCAAGAGATGAAAAAGGCGATGCCGTGTGCCATCCCTGTAGATCCACGGCCTGAGCAAGGAGCAGCACTGCTCAGCTGTGGAAGAAAACCCTACACAGCCTCACCACAGCCCTTCAGCTGCCATCATCTGCTCAGATAAGCAGCTCTTGCACAATTCCGCAACCGAGTTTTTGCAGTTACATTTACCACAGCACCATCTCCCATTAAATCCATAACATACATAGTCTGCTGGCCACTTGACATGTGGAGATGATACTGTTGAAACTGTAAGCGCCGACTGCATTTGCTGGCTGACTTCTCGAGCAGCTTTCCCTCTGCCTTAGTAGAAGCAGTCACCCATATACGTAGAAAATTAAATGGACAGGGATCATTAGGTCTCTCTTCTGCCATTGGCTCAGTGTCAAATCCCACCATTATTAGCTCTCCTAAAAAACATTTGTGCTGTCTGATGCCAATTAGCCAAGAAATTTAGATAAAAGGAAGAATTCCCTCTGCGGAGAAGTAAAGCTTTGAGAAAAGGTACGTACCTCTACAGGCTGGAAGATGAATCTGCCTCTCGATGCCAATGAGCCACTTACAAATGCTGTCCATACCCTGTATTTTGCTGCACCACAGATTTCTCTGACTTCCAAAATCGCATAGCTGGTGCAGCGCTTGCTCTCAGACATCAGGAAAAGGCAAGGAGCAGGTCTGGCCTCTGTATGCCAGAATGCCCCTTCCTCCTGCTTATATACAAACAAAGTTGACTTGTTCCCATGAGCTTTAAAGAGCCATAACAGATCTTTGTGACAGAAGTCACCTCAAGTATTCTTTACAATTACACTGTTTGCCCCTCCCCACAGATCTTAGAGAGAAAGAGCAAGAGCACCCACGGAGTATCAGATGAAGCTGGGCACCACACGAAGAATGTGCAGGAATGTAAGCTGCTGCTCACGTCTGCCTTCCAGAACTCCCCAGTATTTAATTCACTCCCCTATTAACATGTTAATCATGCAAAAGAGTCCCCAAAACACACAGGGAATTCTAAAGAGTATCTCCGTGTAACCACCCCAAAATCATCTAAATGAAACTTGGAGGGGATTAGGATTGTGTTGCCTTGAGCTTTTCTGATTAGTTTGCCAAAAGTTTGCTCGTTTTTGAAAGAAACACATGCTTCTCCTCCCCTCCAAAAAAAAAAAAGCTAAGGCAGAAGGTTTTCATTTTCTGATCATGTAATTCAAAGGCGGCTGCAGAACAACCTCATTGGTTCAGGCTTACAAAAACAGTCTCTCCAAGTGTGCAAATTAGTATTCTCCCTCGTCTACAGATGAGGAGGAAAATGACTAAGGACTTCATCATCAGTACCTATTAAAGAATGTTTCCAAGGTAGAAAAAAAAATAAACTCGGGAGATTCCATTCGTGGTTTCCTTAGACAACTTTTATTGCTTTTTGTAGCTACTGAAAAATGTTTACATATATCAAAAAAGGCATGAATTTAAATGTTTTCCAGCTTGCTATCACTTAACAGTAAGTTTTAAGACAAAAGCTGCTGCTAGAAAAGCAAGCAGCACTACTATGCCAGTGTCCTTTATATTGAAAAGAAAACAAATCCTCTTGTTTTCAGCCTGTAGGATTCCCTGAACTGCTTTGATTTATCATTTGCTGAAGGACAGGAAGCAAGGTTGGCAATATCATATGCTGAAAACATCACGCAACGCTAGCCCTAAATAAACACTGAAAAAATATTCCCACAGCGTGCCCTTGAAGAATGATGTCTGGCCTTATCCAGAAACCTGATGTCATATAAAAATGTACTGACTTGTGTTAGGTAAGTAGAGACTTTCAGGGAGGGGGAGGTAAGTAAATCTAATGATTTGGGTAGCGATAAACTAGATTTTTAACTTTGAAAGTCATTGCAAAAGCTTGCTTCTCATTTTTACATCTATACTATGTTTGAATACCAACGCGTAATTTCTATACTAGTGAGCAGAAGGGTACCAATAATCCACTTTTCCATTCACCACATCAAATCCCCATAAATATCTGTCCAACTGTGTATACAACTGAAAAAACGAACAAAAGAGTTGACACATACAAGCAACACAGGAAAAAGAAAACCAAACACGCAAACCCCAAAAAACCCCACCTTAAAGTTTCTGTCTGCTTTAAGTCTTGTCACTTTAAAATTCCAGCAAACTATCTGTGAGCCTCCTACCCAATCCTGCCTCCCTGGAAACGTTGCAGCAATACAGTCCCTTATTTGCATGACCCACATCGGGAGGGATCTCACCTGTGAACTGCATTCCGCGGTAATCCCAACACCTCTACCATGGTCCTGCCACCATGCCAACCAGAAAGTCAGCGCAGCTTCCCCAGCTTCGCTCCCCACTCTCCTGTTTTCTCCGCCTCAGCCGGTTTGGAATGCAGAAAAGCCAGAGCCGGAGCCCCTCAAGCTCAAGTCTCTCTATTCGGCTCCTCGGGCTGAACAACAGCCGCCCTTCGGTCGCTCGCCTTCCCGCGCAGCGCGACACCATCTCCCCGGGATGGGCAGACACTTCATTTTTCCTGTCCCAAGGGAGGGTGGGGGAGCTGAGAGACAGCGCGAGCACTCAGGGTGCGGTGGAAGGGGGTGTGGGCAGGAGGAGACTCCTCTTAAGCAAGAGAGAAAAACCAAACCACCCAAAAAATCCCACACCACAACATTCGATGCCGAGAAAATCTGGGGCTTTCAAGCAGCTGGCTCCCAAGACTAAAATCAACTACAGGGAAACTGAAGAGGCTGGTGTCACTGCATACGCTGTTCGGACTACAAGAACCCGGTCAAGATGAAAACATGGTTTTGGCAGCTGAACAAGAAGCTATGTCTGACGGCTTCGGACAAAACTGCACTTGAAGATGCTACCCCACTTCAAACATTTCCACAACTTAGGAAATGCGCAGTACCAAAAAAGCCCTGGAGAGTCACTTAGACAATGAACTTTTTTTGCACCCTTTGTTTCCTGCACTACCTTTTTTATTCAAATTAAACTTTATTTTATAAATTCAGTCTAAGATCTGTGGCTTTGACAGTGAAATGGCAAAGCCTGATACCAAAAGCCTTTTCCTGAGCTCTGTTTTTTTTTAATTTTAGAAGTGTCGAGATCTTAAATTCCAGGTATAGCCCTGCTCTAAAATAAAAGGACAAAAGCTGCTCTTTTTAGGCAGAGAAGCAAAAACCTAAAGAGGCTGGGTACCGCTGCCCCTTATGCACTGTATGTCCCTGCTGAGAAGAGCGCCAAGCTGGATCAGTTTAAAAGTCCATGGTTTGGTTCCCAGCAGATCCCACCTGGCAGCCGGGGAGCAGAGCAGACAAGCACACACACACAAGAGGAACGCAAAGTTGTTCAGCCTGTTGCTAAAAAGGCGGAAGAGCTCTGAGGCTGCGCTGCTCTCTCCTGCCCTCTGCAGTTCTTAAGAGAGAGCGTGTGTACAGGACAGGTCGAACATACCTATTTGACTCTATTTTTGTCACACAGCATCCTCCTTCAATTCAGTCCTTTTTTTTTTTTTCCCCCACTAATGCTGCCCATTTCCTTTTCTCCTGCTGGATTACTCAAGAGGAGCTTCTGTACATTCTCTCGGGCAACAGCCTTCCACACCCTCACGATGTTTCTCCTGGAAGGAACACCAGCTTTGGTCACCCTACCCCCTGCCAAGGCTCACGTGAGAAATCCACGTGAAAAGCCGAGCGTAGCCCTTGGGAAAGAAACTTGTCGGAATGCATGCTTAAACAATACCCACTGCAAAATAAAGAACAGAGAGTTATAATTGCTCCCTTGCCCTCTAAAGCCACCGCTAAACTACACCCAGGGTTCTCACACCGAGATCAGTGCGGGGACAGAACAGCAGCTCACAGAACACTCACCCCCCAAAAAACAACCTGTCCCTACCAGCAGTAAACAGTCCCTCTAAAAGGCAAAATAAACAGTCCCTCTAAAAGACAAATTCGTTTGACCTGCTGCTTAGAAATGTCTAATCACCAGAGACAGTGGGGCAAAACGGTCTCACGATCTCAGCTGAGACAGACTGCAAAAACGCAGTAACAGTTCATAAGTGACTGCAATCTCCCCTCTCACCACCCTTGCTCCCCCCAAAAAACCCCAACGCGCCAAATACTACAGTAATTACAGAGAACACTTCATTCCAGAGCACTGTACCAACTGCGCTCACAGCACCACAGAAAGGCATCTCTCTGGAGGGTGGAGCAACATCAGACAGTTTGTCTATACCACAGGGCATGACAGAAAAGATGGAAAAAATAGGGGCCAGGTCATGAAAGTTGGTCTGTACATCTCTTCAAAGAGTTCTAATGCTGTTATGGGCAAATCCTGGCCTTTTTTTCTTTTTTTCTTTTTTTTTTTTAAGTTTGTCCCATTACATTTCTGGCTTTTGCTTCCATGTTTTGCTTCTTCATTTCATATAATTTAGGAATCCTCTTGTTTTAAACCAGGTTCAAACAGAAGGGTTAAAATTTTGGATCCAGCTCTGAAATAAGGCCATAATCTGCCTGTTTGCTCCAGTGAAGCTATTTTTAGTGATGTGGGAAGGTTCAGCCCCAGTATTAATTTTTATCAACCCTAGAAGTTGCTCTACTGACCCCAAAGTAAGACTTCTGAAATACTGAAGGAGTCCTCCAAATCCAGCTCATACACCTGTTGAAGTTTTAGGAAGAGATGGTGAAGTGGGAACATAGTGAAAAGAATAAATCAAGGAGGGTAAAAAGGCAAACTATACAAGCACTTTGAAGCATTCTAGAAATCTACCCAGTTTCAGGAATTTGCAACGCCATCTATGAAGTCTAGTTGTTTCCAAAAACCTGCATCAAAACAAGGATTATAAAAAATCCCATGATATTACCACGTGACTTTTCCTTAAATAACCAATTTTCTGATGAGCCTAAGATTCTCCTTCTCATCAAACGGGGCCTGTTGAATTGGAAGAGCAGGAGGTTGCCTCCCTGTATGTCTAGAAAAGTATCAGTGCAATGAATTAACCGGTTCCTGGCCTCTGTTCAGAGCAGGCACATTTACAGCTTTTGGCTCTGGAGGTGGCTGCTGAAGAAACCCTATTAGCAGAGCAGAAGCACTAGAGCAGAATAAAGAAAATAACTGATGAATTTTTTTTTAAAAAGACCCTCTAAATTTTAAATGTAAATCCCTTTCTTTTAATATCAATCATTTACAATTAAAGGGGAGATATTTACTTCAGGTCTATCTTCCCATCACCTATCTGAACTACTTAAAATTAGAAATATGTATGGGAACACTCAGCTCGCAGAAGATTTTTAAAATGCCAGGTTATGCAGGAAGAGAACCGACTAGAAAAATGTTGTAATAAACATTCTCTTTATACATCCAGTGTATTCCAGATTAATTTATCTACAAAACCCCAGTTGTCTGTATTCAGCAAAGTTTCCCTTACTTGGTCCGCTGCAAAAGACTCAGAAACTAATTTAAAAACAAAGAAGCATCATTAGGTTTTCTAACATCTTAGAGCACTGACGACCTGAATAAATTAATATCGTTTTAATACGTGCGGAATATAGTGTCTTTATCAGGATAAAGTACTAAATTCAACTCATACACCACCAAAACCATGAAGGAGAAGTGGCATGGCACAAGGATGATATTTCAGTGCGGATCCTCTTTCTCCCACAAACCTCCAGACTGACAGCAGCTCAGAGGACAGCGGTGCTTTCCCTGTGTGCCCATGGCTCCAGTACAACCACACAGAGAGGTCCCAAGGAGGTCAGGAACAAAAGCATGAAGTTGAAAAAAAGGGTGGCGAAGGTGGTGGTTTCAGTTTTGCTCCAAGCTTTTGCTTCAAGCTGATTTTAACTGGCAATAAATTAATTCTCCCCAACTCAGGCCTTGTTTGCCTGTGATGGTGATTGGTAAGTGGTTTCCCTGGAGCTTATCCATCTTATTTTCTCCCTGTCCTGTTGTTGAGGAGCAGGGTGAGGGCAGCTGGGTGGGCAGCCAGGAGCTGGCCACGGTCAACTCACCACCACATGCTTTACCAGGAGAAGGAATACTAAATCTCTTCCAAAATTTGCCCGGAGAGGTGGTGGAGGCGTCATCCTTCGAGGCATTTCAAGGCCAGGCTTGATGGGGTTCTGAGCAACCTTACCTAGTTTAAGATGTCCCTGCTGACTGCAGAGGAGTTGGACTAGATGATCTTCAAAGGTCCCTTCGAGCCCATCACATTCTATGATTCTATGAAAATTCAGTCTCGGAAACCCAACAAAAACCATTCTTGAATTCCTACCTCCTTGCTGCTGGGTGGGATGGTTAACCCCTTGCCCTCACCGCCAAAGCAAGACCAGAGCATTAATCCAGTGACAATGAAAAGTGACCAGCCTCTGGAAGCTCCACTAGGGTTTCCCAGACTTTCGACCAGCAACTTCCAACACCACCTGCAGCCAAAGGGTAATGAAGTTGACTGCAAAAGCAAAGCACTCGTTATTTGCACAACACTGGTGTCTTTGGGTCAGCAAGCGTGGTGACTGCTTCTCTAGACTTTCCTGCTACTGTTTTAGCAGTAAAGTGAGATGACTGGAGTTTTTAACGGTCAGATTCTCACCTAAAACTATATCCGACTCACTGAAAGAAGAAAAGGTCAAGGAAAGCTAGTCAAGGAAATACTTGCAGTTCCATCTGTGAGGGGAAAAAAAAAAGCCAAAACCCCCTTGAACTCTTCACTGGGTAATGCACAGGATAAAGCAGTCTCAAACATGCATCAAGAATTATTAGCTTGTAGCCAAAAGCACTTTAGTGGACACCAAGCTGAATCTTAATGGACACTAATCACTGCTAGAATGTATAGTCCTCTTCGTCTCCAAGGCTTCCCTTGGGAATCGGGGATTTGCTTGCGACACAGAGGTGCCTGTTAGAAGAGTTTCTGATGAACTCCAGCGGAGTTCAATAGCCTGCTTTTCCTCTGTGGCTTTATTATTTTTCTTTTAAGTAAATTATCTCGCTGCTGTGCTGCTGAAACATTTTTGTCTGTTTTGTAGATAAAAACCACGGTGACAATTCCTTCCTCCCCTTATACTATGGAAGAGTGATCACTTACAAAAGGGGAAGCAGGTTAGCAAAATATCCAGTGTATGCCTGCCTAAATCTAATTTAATACCTAAGCCACCTCATACACTATGAACCTTTTTATTTATGCACTGATAAAAAGTAGTTCACCCACAGGAGGTGTGTCACTGACCCAGTGAAGTGTAAGTATCACAAGACTGCAGACAAAATACCAAAAACTCTGCTGCTTTTATTTATTATTATTTTAAAACTCTACTTGTCTGCTTCACAGAGGTATTGTGGAGATTAATTAGCTCCTGTTCATAGACTATTTTGAAGATGTAAGAATACTACTGCCCGACGGAAAACAAATCTCCAGAGGTCTCGCATAGAAAAACCTGACATAGAACTGACAACACATTTCTTGTCCTACTACAGCTTTCTTTGCGAGTTCTGCCATCCTTGACCAGAACTAATTATAAGGAAGAAAATCCCCCAAAACTTTGGATGTTAGGGCAGCAGTGACAAAATGCTTCAGCACTTTTTCTGCAGATATACAAAAGCCTTTCACTAAACACCTTCAGAGACATTTCAGCCACAGGCAACTCAAGATGCGCAGATGGAAACATGCCAAAGGCCGCAACAACAATCCATATTGCCTAAACGAAAAATCCAAGGACTCACAGGTTTTCAGCACTCTAGAGATAAGATACTGGGTAGCTCACTGATTATTATGGTGCAATACCAGCCAACCCTGCTTGTTCATATTTGCTTGTTATGAGAACGCTCAATATACTATGACATGGAGAAAGTACGCTGAGGAAAGGCGGAGGTATGAGAGAAGAAAAGACTGGTTCAAACCTCCTAGAAACAATGTAAAACCAAGGGGGAGGGGAAGCAGGAGCAACAGTCTCAAGTTTCCTTAAAATAAAAAAAGGTGATGATTTTACTACTCAGCATAGTCCAGTTATTCACAACAAATCCATTTCTTTAAAATTCCTGGAAGCATGACTTGACTGGTGCTCCACGTTTTCCCCACTGTTCATACAGGCTTGTCCATATGTGTATTTTTCTTGTTTTGAAGTCTAGACAACAAAAAGATGACAGAAACACACAAATGCTACCAAAGTGGGTAAACTCATAACCCGATGTATGTATGCAGAGCTGGCATGAGATAGGGAACGTAAGGCCATGCCTAGGGCAGAAAAATGTGCAACCCTAATGAAATAGTTTTCAGCAGCGAGGCGGGAGCCCGAACCACCCAGAGACATACCAGAAGCAGCTCAAGTCACAGCAGCTGTAAGAATGTGAGGGCACAGACCTCAGCGGTGGCAGAAGCAGGTGTAACACAAGCTCTTGTTCAAATCTCTGCTGCCTGGGCTCCACTCTTACTGTAAGTGCGCCGGCTAGATCAAAGCTGACACAGAGAGCAGCTTCGCTTCACACCCAAACCACTGTAACTCCAAGGCTGCTCCTAGGCGGGAGCAGCAGTGGAAGCACCGTGGCTCTCCTTCAGCAACACACTCCCACCCCCTCCTCTGTGCTGGGAGCCCCACATGGCTGCGGGCTTATTTGGAACACCTAGGCGAGCCGATTCAAAGGTAACAACCCACCGACACACCGCACGAGCAGTGCGTCCAGTAGGACCAGGGAACTGATTTTACCCCTGTACTTGGCACTGGCGAGGCTGCATCTCAAGCCCTGTGGTCAGTTTTAGGTCCCTCACGACGAGAAGGAAGTGGAGGCACTAGAGCCTGTCCGGAGAGGGACGGCAGAGCTGGTGAAGGGTCTGGAGAACAGGTCCTGTGAGGAGCGGCCGAGGAACTGGGCATGTTCAGGCTGGAGAAGAGGAGGCCGAGGGGAGACCTTATGGCTCTGGACAACTCCCTGGAAGGAGGTGGTGGCGAGGTGGGGGTCAGTCCCTTGCTCTGTATGACAAGGATAGGACATGAGGAGATGGCCTCAGGTTGCACCAGGGGAAGTTTAGTTTGGATATTAGGAAAAATTTCTTTAGTGAAAGGGTTATCAGGCATTGGAACAGGTTACTCAGGGCAGTGGAGGTATTTAAGAGTAGTACAGACACAGTGCTAAGGGATATGGTTTAGTCAAGGACTCGTCAGTGTTACACTAATCATTGGGACTTGATGATCTTTCCCGATCTGGGCAATTCTACACTTCTGTGCGTGAATACAATTTTGCTGCGTGATGTCAAATCAATCCGCCTGGCGAGCACATGGCAGAACCAGCACCAAGGAGGGTGATAAAGCTGGGAGACAAGGGTGTGCACACCCCTGTGCAGCGGAGAGAACTTTGCATCTTTAATTTCACAGAACCTCAAACTAGGTCTGCTCAAGCCAATTTCATAAATATTTGAGCTGTCGAGTATCAATTTACACTAAAGGAATATGCTGATCAATTAATTCTGTTTCTGATACTGAAGTCTGAATGAGATTTAATTACATTGACATTTCAAAATTTAGTTCAGCAGCTCACATTAACTCTAGACAAGACTTAAGATCAAGAAATTCAGGCTGTAGGAGGGAAGGTTAATTTTCCATTACGTGCTAATCCGGTTGTTGCTGAAGGAAAAAAACACAAGTATACATGGTTGGGTGAAGTGTAATTACTTTTTGCCACAAGATCAAACAACTATAAAAAAGCGCCTACAACATTTAACAAGCCACAGTAAGTTCATGCATGATTTAAGGCAGATTTCTTCATAAATAACTTTTTATTGGTGTTGCTGAGAAATCTAAGGAAAACGATATTCGTAATAAACTGAGGTTTGGTTAGAACAGTCAACAAATCTGGCCCAGATGGTCCAAGAGCTACCAGTTCTTAGCAATTACCACATTGCAAAACACGTTCTATTTATAAAGCGTTCTTTATGCTCACGGAACAAAATTTTAAAATCTCTAAAGTGATTTTTTTGTGTGTGCTGGAAGAAATGGGCAGGGCTGTAATAATACATTTCCAAGGGGGGAAAAAACCTCAGCAAACCCTAACGGATTACGTGCCAATACTCACAATTTAAGATTATCTGTTCATACCCCTGTTAATCTCTGCTCTAAAAAGGTTTAAAATCTGAACAGATAAAATTTGCTTCATGACGAAACTTGGCTTCCAGCACAGATGATCTGTGTCCAAGGGAATAAAGTTTCAGCAGCTTCAGAACAAAAAAAAAATCCTTTGGCTTCGCTCGCGTTATAGAAGAAGAAAAAGATAGCAGCTTGGCAATTTTCTGCATGCAAATAACTCCAATTGCCCAGGGGGAATGTCACCGAGATCCAGCCATCCTGTTTGTTACATCTAGCCTCCCCAGAGTTAGTTTTAATTTCAAGCAGAGTTGCCTAAATTCTTCATCCTTCCAAGGCAAGTAAATTGTACATTGTCCAAATTTCAGATTACTTAAGGGCTTTTCTCAAAGTTTCCTAACCACTTCCGTGGTTGCAGAAGACAGACGGACATGTTTTGCACATTAGCTGTGTAGCCCATTGATTCTTCAACGATGCCCAACAGCAGCCATATTTCACAGGTTTTTCAAAATGCACCTCGCAGTTTGCACGTGTTTGCATTTCAGGGTATAACACGACAGGCAAACAAAACCAAATCATCCAAAGACAGTTAAAGTTCTAGAATTCCAGTTGATCTCGGTGAGACTCAGTCTCCACTTCGGTCCCCCCTAATCACACCCAGCACTAGGAGACTGCGACCCAGCAGCACTAGATAGCAGAGCAGGCAAAGAGTAATGTCAAAAAGAAAACAAAATAAACAAAACCCCAAAACACTGGTGGAGAGTTGCTAATTTAAATTAAAATGACAATGGATGGTAACACATCTGATCCTTCAGTCTCCTGGGTCTGCACAAAGGAAAATGTGAATCCCTCTTATGTACGTATTTGTGCATGTATATACAGACACGCTTGTGCACGCCCAAATCAGGCAAACCCAAAGAGCTGCAAATGAGTCCGGTCAGCACATCTGAATCCATCTTCCTGCCAGAGATACTGCTATACAACACACCCCTCAATTTGAGGGCTAAACCCACAGCCCTCTTTTGCATCCTTTCCATGCATAATAGTTGACAGGAGATGGATAATTCACAGCGAGCAACAGGGTTAAAAAGCAAATGGTACTAACTGGGAAAATCATTTCATCAAGATACATCATAAATCCCTACAGTTAAGATACAGGGAGCTGTAAACTGCATTTTTCCATCCTCCCTTTCTAACAGACACCCTTTGTAGGCAAAGCTGAGTGATGGAAGTTGAAGGGACAGCCCTCTTGTCAGCACATAGTTTTGTTAGAAATTAGAGGAAGTCCATCATTTCCAATTCTTGCATCTTTCCTAAGTAAATCCTTAGTGAATAAGATTGGTGCATTGCAGATTCTGTCATTGACCAGGTCACAGACAATCTCCTGTCTTCCAAAACAGACTGTCCTCCCTTTCCATCCCACCCTCTAAAACAGCAATCCTTTTCAGGTATTCATCCTAAACCTTAGCACACAAGGATTGTAATTATGTGGTAAGCAAAGAGTAAACCTATTTATTCTTTTGTCACAAAGTATTCACCCCAGCCGGAATCTGCAGAAAGCAAGGCTCAGCTTTTGATTGTTTTAGGTGCAAACAACCTTGTCTTAGAAGCAGTGAGTATTGAAATAACCCTAGGAATCTTCTTAGCTAGGGTCTCCTCTCCTGTCCAGTTTTTAGCTGAAGGAGGAGCACGGGCTGTGTATTTTCTTGGTGCAATCCACAGAGGAGGGCACAGCACCCACTTGTGGGAACTGCTGTAAGAGGTACATACCAGGCAGCAATGAAGTCAGATGACACTGAACTAATCTCCGGCCACTCGCTCCATTTCCAAGTCCCTGGACATAGAACCTTTTAAACCGGTAAGGAGGCGGGATTTCTGCACAGCTCACTGGTATCACCTGGTAACAGTGCACATCTGACACCAAAACAGATCGATGCTTCACTTTTATTGCTTCTTCCTTCATTTGCATGGTTGGAGGGTTTTCCGAATTCACTGGAATTTTTATCGAAAAAAAAAAGGCAGCTTGAGGAAATGCAGAGGGGATGATTGCTAAGGTGGAAATCTATCAACTGTGCAACTAAGCCAGAGGATCAGGAAGTTAAAAGTAATGTTTAAGCCTCAAGATTCCATCTCCATCAAATTTCAGATTTGCACATGTGTCTCACCACAGTGCAAAAGGTATTTTTTATTTTTCTTAGCTCTGAAGTATACGCCTGAAGTTGTTTAGAGATCTAAAGTCAATTTTAACAGCCTCAGTCTTCCTGAGAAAAAATAGGAATAGCTGCAGTTACTTTCAAGCTTTGTCCTCTCACTTACGTTTTTAATTCAAAGAAACTCAGATCTGAAAAGAAGTCCAACCTGGGTGAAGGGGGCCAGTTAGCTCAGTCAGTTGAGCGTGGCGCTAACAATGCCAAGGTCGCGGGTTCGATTCCCGTTCGGTCCCCATGTGTTGCCTGATCTAGTCGAGAGGTGGTGTCCCTGGCGACAGGGAGGCTGGATTAAAATGATCTCTAAGGTCCCTTCCAGCCTAGGCCATTCTATGATTTACCATTGTGCTAGAATTTCGGATTAGATGCCCGGTATGTAACGGTTGTGTGATCAGGAAAGCAAGGGTACCTAGTTTCCCTTCCATTTGCATTTCAGGGCTCATGTCCCTAGCAGAGCACGCATTGTCTGTTCATCAGAAGTTGTCCAGCCTGCTTCCTCTCTGATCACCAGGCCATGTATTTTTATTAAAGTTTTTAGGAACTTAGTACCTCCAAGACCATTATCTCTCTCTCAAATTCAGCATTTGTGGGCTGGGAGACACAAATTATTGGAGAAATTGGAGGAGGCAGACACAGTATCAGTTTTACTTCATTCAAAAAACAGGCTGAAAACAATGAGAGTCCCTGCATGAGGTAAGTTACAGTTGCTTTACGACAACAGGCAGATATACACACACTGGGAAGAGAGAGTTGGAAAGGGATAGAGAGTAAAACTGGGAACCAGCGTAATACCGGTTGTGAGGAACCCCGTGAGGTTATCTAGTCATTTTCCACTCGGATCAGGGCCTTGCCAACCCGCGGTAAGGTCAGCGGTGGCTTTGTCCAGCTGAGCCACGGAAGACTTGAAGGATGAAGTTTCCACAGCCTTGCTGGGCAACTGTTCCAGTGCTGCGCTACCCCCCGGTGCCAAACTTTCTCTTATTCTCTCAGCCTGAATCTCCCAAAGCACAACTTGTGGCCATTCTCCCTCATTTTATCATCTACCACCCATCGAGAAGGGCTTGGCTTTGTTACTGGTAACTCTCAAGTAGCCACAGAGATCGCGCCCTTAGCCTCTTTTTCTGTGTGTGGTTCCAGACACTTCTGTCAGCAGCAAAGGTGGACTGAGAAGTCCCTGCCTCCTCTCCTCTCACCTTTGGCTGCTTGTTTGTATTGCAAAACCATTTCACCAGAGCTCCTCATCTACATGCCATGTTAACGTTGTTTAGAACAACTAGATAAATGAAGGCGACGACAAGGAAACACGCTGGCATTTAGTGTGGGTAGAAGGGACAAATTACGTTTTCCCACTGATTAGACCAAGTGACTGGATACAAAACAAAATTTCTCAATGCTGGTGACTCAAGGTGAGAAGAAAACGAAAATTTGCAGAGCATCTTCACCTCTGACCTGCTTTAAGCAATCTTTTCTCAAGATCCTTCATATGAAGCAGTCACAGATGTGACTGGGAAAACATAAGGTTAACTTGTTTCAACAAATGAAACAATCTTCCTTTTCTTCCAGGATGAGTTTATCTCCAAATATAAAAAGAAAAACCATTTGTATCAACATGAGCCTAAGTATCAGAGTATCTCAGAAAACTCTCTCCCTATGCTCTTCCCTAATAATTTAAAAAAAAACTGAAAAAAGGCGCAAAAAACCACACCAAAATACAAACCAGTTCCCCTTTTAATTCCTCTGATATTTCACATATGCAAAAAAAAAATCTCTTAATGCCACAGAGATGCACCCAGATGCCAGAATCAAAACTTTCACTGTGTGGTCTCCTTATCAACTCTCACTTAGTGTGAGCAGGTGGTGAGAAGGAGGCAGAGTAAGAGAGAAGAGGATTATTTTGGGAAAGGAAGCAATAACTGTTACTAGTCTGTCGAACAGTATGAATGATGGAAATCTGAATCATGCTTTTACTGTATGAATGGTTAATTCCAATATGCTATTATAAACAACGTTCCTTTAGAGAGGATGTAACCTCCCCAGAGGAAAAAATACACCTGTTGGAAAAAAGAGCAGGATCTGAAGCAGAAATGGAGGCGATACAGAGCCTGACCAGCTTGAGATTTCTTCATTCTACCTCTTCCTAGAACATTTAGGTGCTGGGGCCTATATCATACTTTGCAACAGAATTAGCCCATTGAAAGTAGGACTTGAAAGAAGAAGGAAAGAGGCTATTAAGGTGGAGTTAGGGAAAAATCACAGCAACATTTTTAGCTTCCCTGAATGGAAGCACCTCTGAATACGTGTGGCCAAGATGAAATCCTAGCAAGTAAATGACATACCTAGAGTGTGTCTATTCACTCTCAGAGAGGTATTACTACAATGATACAGATTACACACTAAGGAAATTTTGCAGCCTATATTTAACGGATGGCTTGCTGACAGCATCCCTTCCAGACAGGAATTAAGGCTTTCAACACTAGAAACAACCTGCAAGCAGTGGGAAGGCTCCTAAGCTAGCAGTAGATGGTGAGTATGCTCTAGAGTTACAGTTTTTAAATGATCCTACTAGTTTTCACTGTTTAACCGAGTCACTTTTTATCTCATGTTTTATCTTGGTGTCCGCCCCTCTGGCTCTCATTTGAGGGTGACCACAGTGGTTTCTGCCTGCACAGAAGGGATGGCTCAGCTGCTCTTCTAGCAGCTGAAAAAAACAGCTTACTGTACTGAAGTATGTGGAAATTGGGGTCTATCTTAGTACACGGGACTGTAAACCATGGTGGGTCAGCAGCTGCCTCATGAACAGCTGAGCCAACCCCGCAGCAAGGGTAAAAATGAAAGAGACGGCAAGAATGACTACCACAGCCCTTGGGTAAAGCACACTTGACTTAATGTTGACCTCTTAGTTACACATCCCTTGCTTCAACTTCCCAGCTGTAACGTGGGTAGTTTCCCTCCCACACACTTCCTAGGAATGGTGCTACAAGGATGTGTGTGCAACGCTATAAAGAACGCCACAAAAATTTGCAGAATGGGTCCTACTGCTGATTATGCAGAGCTCCTGAAGAACATGCGCTGCTCCAGCCACTCCGTTAACAAAAAAACACTGGCCTCATACAATACTCCCGACATCCCACGCAAGGTATAACAGTGGTGCTACAGATGAAAAAAAGTTTTTCCATCACCTGATTTTGCCTTTTTCTCTTTTTAATAAAGAAATAAATCAATAAATCACAAGAGACGTATGGCAATCTTACTCGGCAAAAAAAGCAAATGCCATTGCTCTGCCTTAACCTCTGCACTACAGCCAGCCCTAAGGAGCTCTTCTGCAAGCAGCTATTTCAGATATCATCATCAGATGCAACGCCTGCTGTTGCCATGTTATCCACACGCTTCCCTTGGACAAGCTAGATATTCTTATCAGCTCTGCATAGCAATTTCTCTACTAGACATTTTAGCTGCCTCTGCTGTGCTGCTTTTCAGCTTTTAGTGTCCATTCCAAAGCTATTTTAGTCCAGTTATCTGTGCTGCTTGCGATACATTCTGGATGGCACCATCCGTTTCTTTCTCTTTATAAAGATGTTCAGTGGTTTCCTTCACTGTTTTGTCCTCCAGCTCAACATCTTGACACAAAGCTACTCCCAATGCTAGCAATCAATCCACTTGTTTTCTATTAGCAGGAATTCTGCAATCACAATAAGAGACATTTCTAACCAGAATGTGAAAACAAGGGAACCACCTCAGGCGCTGCCATCAGCGATTAAATACGACCTTCCCTCCCACTTACCCTTGTCCTCCCTCACAGTATGGGCATTGCTCAATTCTCCTCCAGCTCATGTCTGTCTTTCTCCCCTCCCACTGTGTGACCACTTCTTTTAGCTAAGAACTTTGTGACCTCTATGTTCACTACATTTGCAGCTCTCATATGGTGACCACGTGGATGTGAGTTTCTCTGGTGCTTTTAAGATATTCTTGTAAGGCGTACATCACATAGCATGCTATAGCATGCCACATGTATGTAAAATTGTAGCAAAATACATAGTAATGGCATAAACCCAAAGAGGACAGTCATCCACTTGGTGCAGCAATTCAAAAAAAGAGGAAGGTTACAAGGCTACATGTAAAAACATAACACTGGGATTTCCAGCTATTCAGATGCTCAGTCAAGTCTAGAAATTCTTGAAGTCTAGAAATTCTTTACGTTTCTTTCTTTTGCGTGTGGTATAGAAAAAGAAGGCATTTAAATCCTAGATTTTAATGGTCTTGCTAGCTTGCAAAGCTGCAAGTAGTATTCACTGCCTAGCACATACCGGCTGCAATATAATTCTTCACTCATCTCACCAGCCACATACCTGGAGCAAGTACTTTGGCCATAACACTGTGTAAACATGTTTAATACCAGATTTAGTTCCAAACAAGGATGAGTATTTGTTCATGTGGCAAAACAAGATGAGCTGCATTTGAAATGCCACAAATCCAACAGGGGTTCTGTTTACATCACTCACGTGTTTTGCCATTTTCCCTCCTAAATCCCCAACATGCCCTGTTTCTTTTCAGACTTCTAATCCAGGAACCAAAAAAATCCAGAAAAGAACCCCATCCACCTTCCTCAAATAAGGAAGAGTTAAATAGCGCCACTGGCAAGTACAAATAAAACGGCACTACAGTTGCAATGAGATGACTATCTAGAAGAGTGGGATTTTAATTACTTGTGTGCAATACAGCCACAGAATGAAATTCTTCAGCACAAAAAACAGCTGAGCCTGTGAAATCAAAAATTCCTTACCTGCTCCTCACCTTTGATAGCAATGTTGATAAGGCTGCTATTTACTATTTAAAGATGCATGTTACTTTTTTCGTCATAGCTCGCTCTCTCGCAGGATTGGTATTTTTTTTACAGCTGAACTAAGGAAGAATTGCTCCTAGATCCTAGCACCCTATGCCAAGGAAAGCTTCTTGCATAGGTTGGGAATAGAAAGAAGAGCTCATTTGTATGTGCCTCCCTTCACTTCTCTTTTCTTCTGGAAAGAGTCAGAATGATGCTCTTTATGCAACCACAGGTGGGGTGGAATAAAGAGGGGGAACAGGGCCAAACTTGGGCTTGGGAAACTACTGCAACGGAGCTTTTGTCTCTCGTTTTTAATACCTGCCCATTCTTTTGCTTTCCCTAGATTTCAACATGCATAATTACAGCCAACAGCAGCAGGCAGTTGGCTGGGTCTTTCAGGAACTGCACCCTGTGCAGGCATGAGGGTAAGTTATAGAAAAACCTGCTATCCAGTACCGGTTCTGAAAACATGAAGCAAAAAGAAATTACTGAGAGACTCAAAGTGAGGCAAAATACAATCATCTACCAGTTCTGAAAAACAGCAGGAACCACTTATAACTCTCTGCAAAAGCTACACTCCTCTTCACCTGCACTCAGAAGCTCGCAAGTTGTAAATCCCAGAGCTGTCTAGTAATCTTACAAACACAGCTATAAACCTTTGTGTGCATAGCAACAGCCCGGCTTCCCTGGTACCCCATAATAACAACCTCTCTGATTCTTGGAATAAATCCAGGAAGTCATTTTGCTGGAGGCATATACAAACATCGCCACGGCTGCCTGGCCTCCACCACCACCTAGCTGTGACGCTACCCACCTCAGCAGGCTCCTTTCCAAGGATGCTGCCGTGGCAGCTGCTACAGCTCGCAGCTATAAATTAAAACGATTTTATCACGGCCCAGGGTTCCACTCACCCAATTTGGTGGCCCCCTCCGGTGGGTACTCGGGGAACTGTCCCTCGGAGGGGACACTGACTGTTCGGCGCAGGCAGCGCCCTTTGGTAGCATCCGCCTGCGGCTCCTGGACCCCATCGATCGGCACCTGCAGAAAAAAAAGATGCCAACAGCTGTTAAATTTGCCACCAGGCTGTGCCATTCATACGCCAACTTAATATTCATCTGGTAGTAAGTTTCGGGCGTAGTTCGGCATGCCTGGCCTCGCCACAAAGGTCCACGAGGCTCTCAGTGCAGCGGGGAGGAGCGCTGGTGTGTGCTGGTGGGCAGCAACCTGCGCTCTGCAGCTATGGAGTCGCAACAGCTGACCCACCGGACTGCCTTTCAGAAGTGCTTCTCCAAAACCCAGATCCATTCCCACGCTGGGAAAGTCAAGCAGAGGCTGCTGGTCAGATGGCTACAGGTGAAACTTTAGGATTACAAAAGCATTTCTGCTGCCTTGGCACACATTCAGTGACAAGCTGCAGTATGACAGAGAAAAATGGACTTTCTGCTGGTTGTGTTGGGCACATGGAGAAAGGGAGTATCTTCTATGATTAAGTCAAACTCATCCTCAAAGTGGGACCTGAGAAGGCTCTAAGAAAGGCTTGAAACCCTTGAAACCCTCTGGACTTGATGATCTCAGAGGTCTTTTTCAGCCTCAATAATTTTGCGATTCTGTTCTGGGCCCTGCTGTTGGTATCAGCATGATTTTGCATCTCTTGTCAGATAGCACTGATCACAGACAGCAATCATATCCTTGGATAGCTGCAATTCAGGAGCAGGTGAGGCCTTCGGAGAAAGAACTGTGATTGAGGGACAGAGAAGAAAAGGCTTGAGGTCCTCACTATTCCATAATAACAGAATTCTGTACGCTAATTCTCTTTAAAAGTACTGAATATATAAAGATCTTGTTTCTCTTCTGAAATTTGGGCAGAACTTGGACCCTCAGGGGGTTTGCTCCCGGCCAACCTTGCCTTTAAACACCTGCCTGGAAGACTACATTTTGCAAGAGAGGTGCGTATGCTGGGGACAAAAAGTAGTAAATTACGCTACCAGTCTCTACAGCTGCAGAGCATTAAGACAACAGCCAAGAGGACTAAAATATCCTAAATGATACAGTCCCTTGTTCAGCAGTGCATGTGTCTGGGAACAAGAAACGAGCCTAAAAAATGTAAAGAGGGATTTGGAGGATAAGGGAGAGGACCTAACCGCTTCATGAATTTATCGGGGTGCTTTTGCACATCCTGACTTTGTTTACGTGATCAGCACAGGTTAATGGAAAGGCCAATGGACAAAAGCTCCAGACAGGTACTTGCTCACCAGATCGTCCCAGTCTCCAGAAAAGAGCCTTCCAACAGGAGAATATGACTTTAGCAGGAGGAAGACATCCTATGCTCTATCCTTCTGAAGAATGCATCTTTCCCAAGAGGTTCAAAAGATGAAAGACGGCAAAGACCCTTCGAGCCAAAGATGGAGACTGCATGGAAGAAACCCAGCTCCATCACAGAGCTGCACGGACTCTGGGCCCATGGTAACCCTTGTTGCCTCACATCATATTCCTGGGCTGCCCTGCCTGATAAATCATGGTTACGACCAGAGTTTTGCAGGTCTTTGCCTACTCAGATATTAAGTTTAGCTTATTATTGGTGAATTACTTGGATTTGTTGTCATTTTGACCTGGACAGTTGTGCTACTGAGCTGCTGAAGTTCTTGCTGTAACAACCTGAATATTTGTATTCCTGATCCGTATTTCTTACCACAGCATTATTTAGGGGTAATTTTTTTATCCCTAAAGCTCTTGGTGTGGTGTCCGTTACCCTATCTGGACCCTGTGGCTCGGTGCGGCTGCCTTAAGCCCTGCTATTCCACAGCTGGAAGAAATCTCAGGGATGAGGGAGAGATGCAGCATCCAGGGTCTGGAGGCAGCAACAACCTCCCAGTGCCAAAAACATCTCAGCACACTTCTGACGAGGACATAAGCATCAACAGTACGACTGTGATGCGTGCAATACGGCAATTTGTTTTCATATAGCTACGTAAAAGACAGCTTGCAGCTAAAGGAATAAGAAGCCCCTGTCATATTTCCCGTGCTGCTTGTCCTTTCATGTCTCCAATCATCCCTGAGAACTGAGTATTAATAGCAAACAAAAATATATTATTCATTTGTACTGAAGGTTGTAAAAGATGTACAAGATACTGTACTATTTTAGAAACAGACTGCACTACAATGGCTCTCACAAACAAGTTCTGGCATTTCCTGACTTTTAAGCACTTAGCATTCTCTTAAGGTCACTTTTTAATGCTATTTATTACTATGCTAGTCCATTTGTTTCCTTCAAACAGCGCTCATTTTTCAAAACAAGTTTCCCAAATCCCCAGTGGTTATTCTCTTAAGGCCACTTGCTTTGCTTGTAGATTGTTACAGCAACAACTCTGCCAAACGATCTCCATGCGAGAGCACATCAGGAAGTTAAACAGAGACTAATTTTGTTAGCTTATGCCACATTCATTGGATCAAGGTCACATATTAGATTTCCGTTTTTTGTCTGGAGCTCTATTGAGTCTTATTCTTTCATAAACGCTCTTCTGCTTCACCAGTTCTTCTGCCTCTCCCGATTCCTTCAGAGCATTTTTTGGTGGAATGTTGCAAGCTGTATGTTCAGAACGGCTATTACCAGTCCTACCCACACCTGCCTCAGCACACCTGAAAAGCATCTATATCCACATGCTAGCTCTATACAAATACAGCTCCTGCAGGGTTGGTTTCCCCGCTATTACATTTTTTTAACTGAGAAATTAATATACCTCTCCAGTACCTGTGGGGACTTTGGGATGCAGGATGACAGAAACATTCTTTCAACCCAGTGACAGGAAAAAAAAGCACTACTGCTGCCCTGGTAACAGCGTATGCAAGAGCAGCGCCGAGAGCTGAGAGGAGACTAGGAATGGACTGACTTGCCGCCGAGGGTGAGGAGGAGAACGGTGACCCAGGCCACGCTGTCCTTTGTGTCCTTGGGAAAAACAAACAGGCCACAGCACACCAGAGTTGGGTGTCAAAACCAAATCTCCTCCTGCATACCAGAGATAGAGTTTATCTTCAAAGAGGAACTGAGGCATTAACAGGAAGACTGCCTGAGAGGTCAGGTCCTAATTCTGGGTCACTCAGCCTTTCAGACTTAACGTTTGCCCAGAGTAAGGAAACTAGGAATGAGAAAAGGTTCACTGGTGCAGGTACATTCATCTAGTGCAGTACGTTCCACACCAGCGAACAACCTGCTTTGGTTAGGGTATTCATAGCAGCTTGACAAAAACTTGATATTGGTATTTTTCCACCTAGTAATTCTGTAAACTGTATAAGGAACAATGTTTTAACACCACATAGCTTGATCTACACCAGACAAACATCCCGCAGTTTCACAGACAAGATCAAAGTAGCAAATTAGCTAAAAAAGATCCATCCACAAGTTGGACTTAAAAGTGCTGTGTTATTTTAAGTAACACTCCTCCAAAACCATAGTCTCAGTCTATATTGACAAAAAAAAGCCCCAAATACTAACTCCAAGACTGCAGGACCAGTATTTATTGTTTTAGCATCAGACTGCTCTTAAAAATACAGCTTCATGAACACACAAAATGAGCTCGGTCAGCAGCTCTGCCTCTCCTGGGGCCAGACATGTTTTTTAGCAGGTAGATAAGCCGCTCTGTGGTAGGTCAAAGGGATTCGCAGACTGGGCAGCACCGAAACATGAGCAAGTTGTCCTGGTTTGAGGGCACATGTGCACAATGAAACCCTGCGTCGGACGTCTGCAGCCTTCCCAAGCCTCCTCCAGCCCTCGCTGTTCCAGCAAGTCGTTCAGCCAAAGATCTAAGAGACTGGCAAAGCCCTGCCGAGTCAGGACTCTAATGGCAATTTAGGCTTTCAGCTCTTTTTTTTTTTTTAATGCCTCTTAACGGCAAACTGAGCTAGGCTCTCAAAAAAGAAACAGAAGTTTCTTGACTGCAGATCGGTTTTACAAGACTGGAAAGTGATTCAAGACAAAAACTTGGGAGCTTGCAACCTCTTCTAAACTAGCAGTCAGGAAGTTCAGAATCATGTCAACAAAACAGTTAAATAATTCATTTTACTTTTTACCTTCCTCCAGAAAATTACAAGCTGGCTAAAATTTTGACACAGAATTCTACTTTAAAGATGTTGACAGTGGACATTTCTTTGGGCTCTTGGAAAATAAATGATTAAATTCCTTCAGGAATCAAATCAAATCTTTTCTTATGACCAGGTGCAGCTTTGACAAACTCCTATTTACAGGTAAAACGTATTTGCTGTAAGACACCGACGTGACAAGTCTGTCAAGGACGACGTTTTGCTCTTGCTGTTTTCTCTCGGGATCACCACTGTCCTCCACTCCTGGTGTCTGTCACAGGAGATGGAAGAGGAGGAAAATACACCAGAGGGGTCCCGCTGCTGGCCTCTGTCACCAGCACCAATAAGTACATCTTATCATAGCGAATGCAGGTCTTTGCTATCCTTCACTCTTGGTTAAAAACACCTCTAAATAGTAGAAGAAAGATGAGGTTTTGGGTGCAGGGAGGAAAAAGGAAGGGTCTAACGCAGCTGAAAGCGTTGTTCATTTCCAACTGAACACAAAATTAAAAGATCCTGCAGGACAGCAGCCAAGTTACAGACAAAGACTCACTAAAAAGCAGCCCGAAAACAGATGCAGTCATTTGTCACAGCCCTCGTGAAAGTGCTGCGCCATGCATTATCTGTCTGAAATCGCTCTTCATAAACACTCAGCCCCTTTCCCTGGTTAAATAGCACTGATTTTGCAGACACTTCTGCTGTGCTCTCACAGCTCTTACCCTATGGAACAGGTTTCACAACCAATAAAAATATCTCACCTTCCTGACACTGGGAAACTCTCTTCCCCATAGAAAAAAAAATACTGATTTGTAAGTGACCCAATCTGGACCTGTTCTCCTAGTCTTGGAAGATGCTGCTAGGTATTACCACACCACGACGTGTTGCAGTAATTGCACATCTCCTGTCACTCGTCATTCCTTATTTGCTAAGTCATCTCTCATGTCCCTACAGAGATTAATTTTCTTTCTGCGTACTTTTGGGGCATGAAATCCTTTCCCTTCATTAATAATCTTCATTCTTCAGTTTCACCTATTTCCATTTTACGAAGTTGACAAGGTGTCAAGTAATTAATATTTTGCTACACTGTAGAGCATGATACTGTTAGACTATTTTTATCTAAGTAATTATAGATATTTTAGGATCAAGTTGTACCTTGGAATTTCTCTGATTTCAAACCTACTCTCGTGCTTGCACAGCACAAAATCTCTCTTGCACACACTCTACCCAAACTACCATGACAATAAATTCCACAGTCGTGCAATGTTGTAAGAAACGAATTATTTCTGTACTGTGCCCTCAGTCTTAAAAATATGTGCTGTATTTTAACAGCATTAACTCAAGGAAACCAAACTTAGCATTATACCTGAAACAATTCAGGCATCTTTCATTTACCCCTTTGCTTTTTGTAAATGTTTTCCTACTTTTCGGCTTTTACAGGCATACCTGCATAATGATTTTACAGAGTACTATAAACATCAAACATTTCTGTTCCCTTTCAATTTCATACAGGCAAAGCTTCTTGGATTCTTATTCCATGAAGTAACAAAGCACAGAATAAAGTGAGATGCTTCAGTCTCACAGTTTTCAAATTATACCAGCCTTGAGATGATGCAAGTGCTCCCTTTTGGCTGCAAGGGCACGCTGCTGTTAGCATCTCTTCCTCCTTCCCCCACACCCAGCCCCTTACCTGATGGGTATCATCCTGTCCCTCACATTGTTTTTAAGATCCGTTTCAGCAATCAAAAGGAATTCTGACCTATCCACTCCATCAGCAGTTTCCACGTTCAGAGCAGAAACCTCTCCACCTTCAGTTCCTGTTGCTGCTCGCGCCTTGTTTTGGGTTAACAAAAAAGCTTCTCCAGCATCACCTTTCTAAGGACTTTAAATGTAAGCTTTGATTTTCTTTAAGTAACCTCCCTTTCCTCATTCACCTGGTCTTTTGCTTAGGCTCCCAGGGCCTGTGGTCTCACCTGTGGGTTTTGGGGTTTTTTTTATTGCCCTCCTATGTACTTCACAATGGTTATGCTCTACCCCTTGCATCTCTCCCCTTTGCTGCCTTAGGCCTTTGTTCACTTTTATTTCTAGTTCACATTTCACAGAGTCTCTTTCAACTCTGAATGACTTGCCAAGGGGAGTCGCCTCTCCTTCCCTTTCTCATGGAAGCGACAAGGGATACTTTTATTTCAGAAAGAAATGAGCAGGTGCAAATCCAGAGCATCAGCTCCGTGTCTCTCTCTTAGCTAGCAGTTCTACTCCCACACATTTTGAGTTTCTGTAAGGGATCGTTGCACACTCTCATGGGTATGGACTCAGAAGCTAGGTTAAAACAACCCTGGATTTTCCTGTGGGGTACCCATGACTCAGCAAGGAGTTCCCTTTTTCCTTTCACTTAAAAGCAGTCCCAAATTACTCCAAAATCAGAATGGCAAATCTGACTGCAGCTACTGGCTTCTGAAACAAATCACATTATCAGCATGTGGAGTCACACCTGCACCAAAGGCATGTCTGCCCGGTGCATCCACAGGCAGCACTTCCCAAAACAGCTTCTTTCTCACTGGGACAGAGCAGGCAGGCCCCTCTGAGAGAATGCTGCAAAGATTTCCTCCACTGCTCCATTTCCGGGGGTTACTGCTGTACTTAAAAACTCAGGCTCTGTATAGCCCAACACTGAATTTCTCCAGCTCCTGACAAAAAAACAGAGTATATTTAAACATAGTATATAATACTTAATACACCAGTGAAATATTTACTCCTCTCTATCTAAGCAAAAGACTCGTCTTACTCCCAGCAAAATGCTTTCAACTGTATGTGGTAGGAGAAACTAAGAAGTTAAGTGCATGATTACCACCTACAGATAATTATTTGTGATATGAGCCAGGCTTGTTTTCAATTACATTTCTTTAATGCGATTCATGCTTTTAGCCTAGCTATGCTGGTATAGTACACTTTTAGGAATAATTCTCACATGTCCTTAAGTTTCTTCACTATATACTTTAATTCCTTAGGTGACAGTCCTGTCAGACTAGAAAAAGAATTACATAGTAAATAAACATCACGATATGGGCTTTCTATTTTCCCTGAGTTTGATCACCTCTCCCACACATTAGCATTGATGTTCTTCCCTTCTAATAACTCAAGTCCTTCTCTACACCATTTCCTCCTACTCTCCCTATGCAAGGTAATATTTCAGCCCTTGTAAATAAGCCCGAGCAGAGCTGAAGACGAATAATATTTAGTGCTACACCAGAAACAGGTCTCATACTCTCAGCCTGTACAGAGTCATACACAGAAACTTCAGAAGCAAAAAAGCAAAAGTTCAGGTCTTCTCCAAATGTGGGAAACCATGGTATTAGACTCAAATTCGTGGGCATTTATATGCAATAAAATCTATTACAGTAATGTGAAAATACTCCTATCTCCTCCTGAAATATTTATTTTTGAACAGGGTAAATCTACAGCAGAATAATTAAACAAACAAACAAACAATCCCAGGAGCATTATCAAACGATTCTAAAGCTCATGTATCCATGCCAGTATACAGACATCATAGAATTATAGAATCATTAAGCATCAAACATCACAAGAAAAAAAAACACATATCATGGCATAGTCTAGAAGAGAATTGTCAGCATTTGTTTGTTCAGTGTTTCGGTCAGCTAAAGCCTGCCTATTCTTCAGCCCGACTGACATCACCTTCATGGCAAGGCACAACGCCAACTACTACATGCTAGATATACACACAGAGTAATTTTATTATTAAAGCCAAGATGGTTGCAATAGCTTGGAGTACCCATGCTGAGGGGCCCCCAATCTTCTTCTTTGCGTTTAGCAAGAGAGAGGGCAAACAATTTCCCTTGTGACTGCACAGCACGAAGGCTGCACACACCTCCACTGCCCAGCGCTCCAACATTGACACAAACAAACCCCTTTTTCTGCTACCTTTACTGGGCTTTTCTCTACCTTTATGTCTGTACCGAAGTGAGGAACTGCAACAGCTTTAACTACCTTTAAAGGCAGCAATAACACAGGAAGATGTAGTGGCGCACACGCAAGCTATAAGACTCCAGGAGGGAGTTTCAGATACCCACAGTTTGCTGTCATCGCTTCCATGCAACCGACATCTGGTTGATGAAAAAAGGCTGCCTTGTCGTTTTACCAACCAAGGCCAAAAAGTAAATCCCAAGTGGCCAACGCGAGCTTCTCTCACCTCTTTCTCCCTGTTGAGCAGCACCAGCTGGCTGTCCGTCAGGATGCAGTACTTCCTCTCCCATGTGGTCGTTTCAGTGTAGGGGGACTGGCCGCAGGACAGCCTGTGTGTCGGCGGTCCTTTCACATCTGCGAAGAGAAAATCAGGACACCAGAATCTTTAGCACGTGTCATTAACCAGCCCCGTCGTCGCTCTCGCTGTTCTGCAGCTAGATGTGAAGCAAAACTGCAACCTGTACTTAGTGGTGCCTGTTTTGGCACATTAACGACAAAATGTTAATCCTGGGAGGCACCCATGTGGAACGCGGTGTAAGGTACACTGTGAGTACTTTATCTATAGCATGACTGACAAAAGCAGCAGTACCTGAGATTAATGTAAATGTCTTTGACAAAAAGACCGGAATAAAATCAAAGGAAAAGACCAAGAGCTGTCACGAAAATTTAATCTTCTCTCCTCAAAACTGTAGTTAAAAGCAGCAGGGCCCCGAATGTACCCTAAATCATAATAAACTAGATTATTTGAGATTAAGCATAGCAAGACACAGGAAGGAAGATGGGGATCAAGGAAGTCGGGCTTGAAGAATGGAGGCAAACATTCAAAGGGATGGGCATTTAATTGAGAAGGGCTTACCAGCACCTTTTGGTGAGGAAGCTATTTGATTAAATTGTAACAGATGGGAAACCTCCAGCATTTTCATTTAGCCACAGACAAATGACAAAAACTCAAACAACCAAAGAAAAAACCCAAGGAAAAAAACCCAAATTCAACCAAAATCCAACTTGTTTGGCTCCCAGTGCTGACCCATCTCCCTTAAGTCTCTCAGGCTCGAGCTACATATCGCATTGTGCTGCTCACTGCTAACAAGTTTTCGCCCAGACCGGGAAAGGAAAGAGACGAAGCAGCTCAGCAGACAGACAGACTTCACTGCAAAAAAACCCAAAAAACAAGGTACCTGCAGCACAGGAGTCCAAGATCTTTTTCAACTACTTTGTCAGGCAAAATGAGCACTCAAAACTGAAGTGGTGGCTACCCGTGACTCCACCATGTACTTCCTTTTCTCTGTGATTCCTACAGCATTTCTGTCTCCTGTAAAGAGTTTTTATAAGTTGACTGCACGTTTGAATTCCTAGGGTGGCCTTCTTTGCACCCCATCTCTTGCAGCAGTGAAGTCTCGGTTTTGAGTGCTCATTTTGCCTGACAAAGTAGTTGAAAGAGATCTTGGACTCCTGTGCTGCAGGTACCTTGCTTTTTGGGTTTTTTTGCAGTGTCTGGTTCAGCCTCCTTAGAGGTGATACTGAGACTTCAGGTATCTACAGCATATACATCGAGAATGGCTGATTTTTAAATCAATTCCTGTTGTATAAAGCTAGCAAGATAGAAACAAAACAATGTTGCGAAGCAACTGGAACTCAATCTCAAGACCTGAGAAAGGGATGACTTGAAGCTGCTTTCTAACCAAAGCAGTTTGTAACTTTTTCGTACATATCCCACCCCAGTGCTTGCACAGGGCTAAGCAGAGACGCTCCTTGTAGTTTCTACCCAGCTTCACCACTAGAGGCCAGCGAATCCTCAAACACCCAGCACCTTCCCAGCGGTGAGGAGAGAGCAAGTCCTAACTCAGCACTAAACCTTCGCTAACCTCTCCAGTTTCACGCCTTGCGGACCCTGTATGCCAGAGCCCACCTAATCATTAAAAAAAGATGCAAAGCCTTCATGTTCTTCTCCTGCATTTAATAGCAACTTTGCCTCCATGTTGAAACGAATGTGTCGAACTCTAACGCTGGGGAATTATGTTGAAAGTCGGCTTTCGGTGCGTAGCTCAGCCTCACGTTGCCCGAGATTTTTGTGATCATTCAGAAGAACGCTTGAAACAGGAAACGCGATACCTTTCAGCAAGAACAAGAAGAGGACTGTGTGGCTCCTGCTGCTCTGAATAATGAAGAGACGCAGCTTTGCTCCCTTAATTTCAGGTGAGACAGTTCAGCGGAGAAGCTGAGACTCAGCATCAGGCTCCACACTGCTATCTCTCTAACAAAGCTCAGTCTCCAACGGTGATGAGCAAGACTGTGTCTTGAAATTGCTCAAAACTCTGCTTAGGCATAAGCACAATTAAGGGAAACCACCACAATCTCTATGAAGCAAAAGTGCATTTGTGCAAATTCCTGGAGCACAACAGATTCTCTCACAAGTTATGCATTCGTCCATCTTATAGACCTTAACCCTCCAGGGAGATTTCTGGCACAACTTCAACTCACATTTCATAGACTGGCCTAGGCTGGAAGAGACCTTAGAGATCATTTAATCCAGCCTCTCTGTCACAGTGTCCAACAAAAAAACCAACAAGATGCACAATAAAACACCACTGTCGCTCTTACTTAGACCTTGGTTTCCCAAAGAGCAGCACACGAACCCTACATACGCATGTGCCCAAGCAAGAGAAACCAATGAGCAACAGAAGAAAGATGAGTGAGAAGGATGAAGCCAGGGGCTCCCAGAACACGTGTGCAATACTAGAGCTCTGGGGATCTAGTCTCTTGGGTCATGAAAGCACATGATAAATCACCAGGGGGAAAAATGGATGAAGGCATGTCCCATCCCACTCCTGTGGGTGGGCTAGCAAAAAGAGAGAGCCTTCAGCCGCTACACTGAGCGACAATTTGGTATTTTGAACTGCTGGTAGACTTCCTCATGGCAAGAGAAACCTCTTCTGGACCATTATCTTCAATGAAAACTCTACAGTCACGAGTCGCCTAGCCCCAGAAGACTTTTGCATTACAACTTCTACTAACTACAGGCCTTGGCCTGTATCCAACTGATCCATGAGCTGCACAAAGGAATTAAAGAACAGAATGACTTCTTCCACTGCAATAACAACTCCAGGACTTAACTGAGTCATCAGGCGCTGCGGGCCAGCCACGGCTCTGCTGCCAAGTGGGTTGGCTATGTCAGAACAGCTTTCCACAGGCTGCTGGCAGAGGAACATGCCATCTCGGTTTCTGGAGCTGTCAATCACCACTAGAGAACACCACGGCATTAATATTTTGTATCAGTATCCTTTTGAACACATGTCTGGACACAGTCCTGTCACCCCTGCAGGCTGACCAAGCATTCTCTTCAGCAAAGAGGAGCAATTACAAGCTGGTTTTCCGATGTACCGGATCCCACGACTTCAGTCCTCTCCCTCAGGCTGATGCCGCGAGCCCATCTCGTCAACTAGACGGACGCTGAACACATGCTAAAAGAAAACTCGCTGCAACCAAAATCACAGCGTAGCTTTGGAGCATTTGCCCACCTACTTAAATTATTTTTCAGCTAGCTCTCCTGCATCGCTGAACTCTTCGGAGCCTCTTGCAACAGCTGTAACTTCAAACCTTATTCTGAAGTATGTTACCAGTTTAGACTCATGACTCTTTGGGACTTTACACAGTATCACATGTACACTTGGTCACTCACAAACTCTGTTCTGCTTTCCAGTACCCTTCATCTTCAGCTTTCATTTTACATTCTTGGCTCCAACTTTTCATATGAATGTAATAAACCCCACCAATCTCTTCCACTAATGCCTCATAAAACTAATTTATCCCCTGGAATCACTATGGAAGCGACTGATATAGCAAAAAGTCCACATGTAACCAGGACCATTTACACTTTCGGGAAAGATCGAAATCTGGGCTGTCCTTCCTCCCTTCGCAGCTACCATCTATCAGCTCGTACAGGAAGGCTTGTGCTTTGGAGATTAACTCACCGTGAATGCAATTTCAGACAGGAGTTGGAGATGAGATCAGGGAGGTGCACCTGAAAGCTCTGAGTCTGCAGATGCTACGTGTGGGATGGGCTGTTGCAGCCACACACCTAAACATGCAAGTTCTGGCGACAGAAGAATTCTCTCTCTGACCTGACGCAATCTTTTCCATTCTGCATCATGACAAGGAGGCATTCAAGCAAGTAGCTCAGTCTACACACAGGATTAAAGGTCATGCCTTCAGATGCTAATATCAGTTAAGTAACAGCTTGGAAAAAACCCTCTTCTCCTACATCCCCCCCGCACTGAACTGAAGAACAGCGCTGCCCGCCTGCCACATCCGACAGCGCTGAAGATTGGAAACTGCGTTGGTTTTCCTCAGGGCTCTAAAGTGCAGTTAGGCATGTTATAAATACCCACAAAGCTCCCTTTTTCTCAGCCAAATGACAACTTGTCCCTTATTATTCTTTAAGCACAGAGCCTATATTTTATAAAATGGAAAAAGAAAAAAAAGAAAGAGAAAAAGCAACAGTTACGCCATAACCACATAACAAAAAGTGTTGACTGCTACAGGGTGAGGGAACATGGAAAGAAGCGGCCAATGCCAAGGTGATTCTCACAGAAAGAGTAAGATATTTTATGAAAACTGACGGCAGTTTAGTAGTATTTATGGAGTAGCACTACTGCTATCAGATGGGAACATTTCTCAATCTTCCAATAATTCCAGATGCATTTGCAAGGGGAAAATGCTTTTCAAAAAGCAGGCAACGGGCAGAATCTGAAAACTATTTCTAAGGGATGACAGGTGTTCTGGTGTCATTTTGGCCCCAATAGCTTTCCTACAACCAGAAGAGCAGCATCTTCTCTCCTCTTCAGACCTAGAGAAAAGGACAGAACTAGTAGAAATGAGGCCAAAAGTAAATGTGTGTCTTTGGTTTCTTTGCCAAAAAGCACTCTCTACCTACCATCAATAAAACACAGAAATAAACCTCCATCCCAGTGATGACAAGAGCACCCCTGGCAAGTGTCAAAGCTCCTTTTTTTTTTGAACCGTGCTCTTCCTATGGTGAAATCAAGGGCTTACTGAAGTACTTGCCAAATTTTCATCAACTTTATTAGGGTCCGTGTTCCATTCCTAGTATTTCCAATAAGGAGCTGCCAAGCAGCTGAGTAACTAATGTAGTGGCCAAGTTTGTATGCAGGGAGGCTTTTTTTTTCCCCCTGAAGAGAGATTAGTAGGAGCTCTAACACCTTTTGACAACAGGTCTACTTGCCCTATGTCAATGTTTCCATGGTGTTTTATGTTTTTAACCACAGAGACAGGACTCGGAGAATTTGAGGTAAGTGCTGTCATCTGAGAGCTTGTCAGTACCCCGACCTAGCTGTGCGTGAGCGTGTAGTCCAGTTCAAATAATCACCAATTTGAACCTTTATCAAGCAGTTGAGTGGAAGCTGAAACAAGCCTTGCTATTGACATGAAGCTTCAAAGACAAACAGCAATTAGAAGTTCTTAAACTTACACCGTCTCTACAAGCTGATGAAGATCAAGGGAAATATATGGCAGAAAAGGAAATATACCACGTCTCAACATGTTTCGTTCCCTTAAACCTTGTGATAAGGTAGAATTTCTTGTGATAAGGTAGAATTTCTGCAGAAGAAGTCACTAAAGTGACTGTGAAAAATCACTGGGTGGTGGGAGTTAGAAGGGACTTCTGAAAATCATCTGGTTCAACCCCCCTGCCAGAGCACGATCACCTTGAGTAGGTCCCACAGGAACACGTCCAGGCAGGTTTTGAGAGTCTCCAGAGCCGGAGACTCCACAACCTCTCTGGGCAGCCTGTTCCAGCACTCCATTAGCATCACAGTTAAGAAGTATTTCCTTACAAAATAAACAGCAACAGCACAGTTATGCCACATACAGCTGCGTGTGTATATGCAACTGTTTTAGACAGCTGTGTGACACTAAGGTGAAGATCTGCAGGATCTGGACGTAAAACAGAAGAGAATTCAAGTGCCACAGCCCTGAGAGCAGACACAGGTGTCAGAGCAACCCTGGCTCAGGGAATAGAGGGACAATCCCTCAACATTTACACGGAGCAGATGACGACAGAGAGCCTGCTAGGAAAAGCACAATCAAGACAACTTCCACCTTCTCTCATGCTGATATATATGCAGCTTTTGCTTAAATTTCTTATTTCTCAAACCAACTCCCAGCCATACGCAACGGTTTCCAATCCAAGCAGGACTCCAGACGGAAACAACCGCTCCAAGAAAACCCATCCTGAAGCACAAATTCACTCTGTAAAAGGAGGGGATGCTCATTGTCCAGGTTGGTATGGACAACCACCACAGTGTCCCAACGCAGAACATATAACGCTCATGACTAAATGTATAATACGATCAGGAAAATTCAGCACACGCTGTGTGTGGCAATGCAGAGACTCACATGCAGAGAGAAAGCGTGACGAAATTCTTCTCTGAATCACAACACGCTTGAGAGATACGACCAGTACACATAACAGAAATCAATCCATTAATCCTGTCATTTTATTTCAAACCACAACACAGGCAATGACTGCAGGTTTTGCAGGAAGCTTCTTGTAGCTCCTGTGAGATATGTTATTGCTGGCCTGTCCCTCTAAATCACTTGTGGCACAGCTCCATCTGAGCGAAGAGGTACCTACATTTTCATGGTCAGCAACAGATCTCTCCGGTGCAGTAGGTTTTATTTTAAGTGTAGAAAGCACGAGCAGATCCTTCCACGCTATTTATGTAGGATGTTATTACAGAGGTTAAGAATCCAGTGCGAATTCTCTCTGTTATATTTAATAGCTGCACTCAACAAACTTCATTACACATGCAATGACCAGCCCTCGATTCAGCTGAATCCAGTTGCTCTCCTCTGGCAGCTGCACGCAATGATAACCAATTCTTGTACAGCAACCAAATACTGTGGGTGGGAGGTAAAGCAAGCTTTGTCAAACTGTCAGACTTCAGAGATCTCAAAAGCTCTCACCCCAACTGGTTACAGGCAAAATGCCACCTGGAAAATCCATTCTGCACAGACTAAAGCCATAAAAGATTTAAGTAGGTGAAAACAGTATTTTAGAAGCTGGCAGAAGCCATGGCCAGCACCATGACTTTCTCAGATTCCAACGTATTTGGCACTGCAACACAAATTCTTCTCAAGATGTTTAATTTTTCTAGTATAGGCCAATCTTGTCAATCTAACCTATTAACTTTCCATTACTCTTTTATTGAGTGGTGGTGACCAGGCACAGTCTCAAAACTAGTTTTCCATTTTCCCAGTGGAGAACCTTGTAAGTCACAGACACATCCGCATAAAATTCGTTCAGTCAGGCAGAGTTCTCATGCCCTGTACCCTCACAGAAGAATCACCATGGCGATTTTCAGGCTTACTGGGCATGCTTCCACTTCCCTACCATCAGTACGTCATCTCTGGGTGAAGGAATCTCCTAAAATTTAGAGAGGAGAAGCCTGAAGGAATCTGCTGCTCGTGAGTAAAGGTTTTGAGGGTTTCTTCCCCTTCTCTGACCGAAGACGGTGTATCTCTTCTGCAACCAGGTAAGGGCATCAACTGCTGGAAAGCTCTGCTGAAATCTGTGACGGGATGGGAGAAGGATTGCCTTTCTGCTCCCAATTTCTCATGTACAGCAAAAAGGGTGAGCATCAACTTTTTGCCCACTATCAGAGCCAGATATTTCCTACAGATTTTCTGTATTAAAAAAAAAGTCAGGGGCAATTTTTTTGTGGGAAGGGCTAAGCTAGCAGATGAGTGAATACCTAATAGCCAGGCAACGGCTGTCTCCTTCGCAAGCAGAAGACAAAATACTGAATGCCACTGTTCAATGAGCCTGGCATCTCCCAGAAGGATGAGCTGTTGCTGCCTCTCCCCTCCGTTGCTGACATCATTCCCACCCCTTCGTCCTTTCCCTAGGAGAGATCTGACTTGTTTGTACAAGAGGCGGCCGGCAGCGAGCGAGGTACAGCAGGCTCACTCCCCCAGCTGAGCTCCCACACAGCTCTGCTGATTTAACTTGATCCCGAGTCAGTACATCTGCCCCAGACTTGCAACGTCGCCACTTTGCCTATCAAAAGCTCAGTAGCTTTTCACAACAAGGCTGAGACTTGGTAGGGAATAGCCAAGATTTCCCCTCTCATTTCCCCGCAACACAAGCGATTCAAACCCCAAGACCTGTGCTAACACATTTACCAGCCTCAGCCCCTACTATTTGCTAAAAGGGTTCAGTGCTCCTCGGTACCCGAGTGCCCCGCAGAAGCTCAAGAGCACAAATTCAGTTAGGCCACAACCATGCAGAGCAGCTTCACTGAGATTTTCTTTCCAAAAGGGAAAATCATGGAGTTGTTCCAAAAAAAGGAATCAGTCTTAAAATCTTACAAGTAGTTTAGCGAGCAGATGCTGAGTGTGCCAACAACCTCGAGTTCTCTTGCAAAGACCTGAAAAATGAGTGCTAAGGAGCTAGCGGGGAAAGCAAAAAATTAGACATAAAGCTAAAACTGAGTCTGGCAGGGTAATTCCAGTTTGAAAGCAGAAAGCTGCACTAGCTTGCTGTCACCATGCAGCTTCTTCAAGCAAAAGGTGTGGGAGCTCTTAATAGCAATTTAAAGCTGCCAATTAGCTTGAACGCTGCTGAGCTCCTCTAAGCTTCTTACGCGCCGCACAGCCGATGGCTAAACTTACAAAGGGTAATTGATCCTCACTTCCCTCGGCTGCGCCTCTCTCTCCATCCCTGTTCTCATGGTCTGTACCCAGCCAGATCCGTGAGAGACGGCATGCAAGACGCGTCTGTCAGGAGACATCAGCACCTTCTCGAATGGATCGGCGCCAGCAACCTCGAATCGAGCGCAGTCACCCGCGCGCGCTTCGTAGCTCGGCGAGTGGAACCAGAAAACACAACCCAATCGAGGTGGGGACCTTACAAAACAGGCAGGTGTGCCTCTTGCTCGGCCCAGCCGCCCGTGC
>NW_009705249.1:145757-150019 GCF_000703405.1 Apaloderma vittatum
TGGGTGAAAAAAACAACGCACAAACATACAAACAAAAAACCCCACAATAAACCCACAATTTGGTTCCCAGTGTACCCAAGATTTCAAATAACATGCAGTTGCTCAAAGCCATCACGCTGTGACCATTCCTACAATACTAAGCAGGTTTTCCTTCCTTTTCATTCAGTTCTCGTTCCCTGCCCAGGACCATTCATCTTCACTCCTGAATATTAAGTGCATTTTTCTCTCACAGTTAAATTCCCATTTGGCCTACAAAACACTCTGGAATCTCAAAACAGAAACGGTTATTACAAACCTGTGGAGAGGATTATAAAAGATTACATGCCCCTATTACATAGCTGCCAAGTTCTGAGGAGATTCTCAAGTGACACTTCTCCCCAAAGCAAGGAGAGGCTTTCGTGAGAAGTTCAGGAAGCAGAAAATGAAGAATGGCAGAATAGTTAATTATTTGTGGGAGAAACGAAATCTACAATTTTTCCCCTGAGTTTATACATGGTCCTTTCCTCACCCACCTCTATACTCTTCCCCCTGGTCTTTTCTCTGGAATGCTTGCTCTCACCAAACCCTAATCTCCGTCTTACAGCACTGAGCATCCCTCTTAATTCTTTATTCTTTTGCAGCAGTGGAGGAAGAAGATGAGAGGAAAAAGCATCCTGAACTCAGAATGGACCTTGGCTCAGGGCAGCTGTGATAAAAACAACAAGCCAAAACAAATCCAAAACCAAACGCTGCTCAGTTCCTGCACGTTTTTTGTGTGCACAGAAAAAAGCAGCCCACGTACTACCGTGCTTGTGGTCATAGCCAAACGCATGTGTACCGCGAGCAGCGCACGGAGTTCGGCAAAAGCACCGATACCAAAAGTTCTGCCTCCACAGACAGCTTTACCTCGTCGCCCAGCTGACATTCATCTGTCACAGACGGGTTTTCAAGAGAGCAAGACCCTTTTGCTTCCTTCTGTCAAGGAGGGAGGTGTGGGAAGCGCCAAGGTAGAAGCAGCAGTGCTGCGGAGGCGAGAGCGAGCCACAGGAACAGACGAGGCGATGAGGTGGTGACCACAACAAGTTCAAGCTGAACAACCGAAAAACAAACACACCATCTTGCAGGCTTGCATGTGCAGTTTGAGTTGCGCCACGCAGGCTGTTTCTTTCAGAAGCTTTCATCTTCGGCTTGCTTTCAAGAAAACTGATACGTTCATCGTCATTGATACGAACCATCTCGGGCCAGAAAGGGAATTTCTCAGAGCAATGGCAGGATTGCTGAACTGCCCTCCCCTTGAACTTACCGCTACAGGAACACAGCCTCCATGGTCTCAAAAAAACAACCCTCCCAGTGCGTGATGAGAGAAGAAAAAAGGAAAGAATAGTGATAAAAAAATAATAATAAAAATTAGCACAAAGGTCTCATGTGATGCTCTCCCATACGTAGGAGTTTTAAATGCTTGGTCACCTTGCCACCACTGCACAGCCTGCTGGGGCCGTACTCTTTTTGCTATTTTCAACCTGAACATTTCTTGAAGTACAGAGGAGTGATATGGAGCTTCTTTTGGGTTGCCTTTTTTCTCTTTCTTTGTTTTTCCCCTCAGCAGACTTCTGGGAAAAAACAATATACGAGTTCCAACCACTGCTGATGTCTCAGATGATTTTAGCTCCCTTGTCAAAGGCAGAGTTCAGAGGACACTAAAATCTGCTATGAGCACGTGCATATTTTTTGCATATTATCCAGGTCATTCAGGCACAGAGGCTAAACTTAGCTTTCTGATTTTAACCACTTAAAACAAATGACTTAGTAAGGGACCACCTCAAGGGATTCAAATATAATGCAAAAGAAGCCCTCCAGTATTCCCTGTGCTATTTAAAAAGACCAACTCTGCTTCCTTCTGGCATCTTCAAAATGCTGTCAGAAGAACCTGGAACCGGCTATTATGCACCAATTCGTTGATTTGACCTACTTAAAAACAAAACCCCATACACAAGCACCAGAACGCTCCTCATTCCATTTTGCTTCCCAATGCCTGAAGAGTCTTCGCAATGCAATGCTAATGTACACAGGACTGGATTTTTTCTTTTTTTTCATCCTTTAAAGATGGTTCAGATAAAAAACTTTAGAACATCTTACATAAATGCAGTGGGGATTCTGAGCCATATTTAGATTTATGCAAAGAGAATCCGAATCTCACATTTAATTCAGTACAGCGAGGTAATGACCTGTAATACGTCTTTTATCAGCTCTACCGTAACCTTTAGTTAAAGGTTATATGAAGTTAGTTTCCCTTCGTAATTAAATCCAGCTATTGTACCTGTTTCTAGGGAAGGAACGCTGGCTTCGGGAGAAAAAAATCCACTTTGCTTAAGCATGAGGAGGTCACCACCGATTTGGTCAAGGCGGGACACCAAGTTGCTGGCTCTGATGAAGGCTCAGGAGCCTCCTGACTCAGAGCGCTTCGCTCTCCTCATCGCCACGTGATGTCAATATTTGCAAATCAAAGCTCAATTTTGTTCCGAAATCTCAGAACACAGTGGGCGATTTCTTTCTTCTTGCCTCCTCTACACACTGTTGTGGGAAACTAACTGTGAAAGAAAGAGGCAACGTGGGAAGAAATAACAGCGCCAGGGCAGAGAAATTGCAAGTGCTGAGCTAACACGGTGTCAGGGGAAATACATTCTCGTAGGCCAGCTCGGTTTGGACAGCTCAGCCATGTCGAGATCAAGGCTCCCGAGATACCACCAGAACAGGTGGAGCAGGTTTACTGTGCTTTTGGCAGGCCCAAGTAAGCATGATTAACGTCCCCTTTGATGATGGGCTAGCTAATTAAAAAGGATCTGTAGCTAGGGTGCAGCATTTCAGGTATTCTTCAACTGGGTTTTCCCTCTAACTCAACATTTCATTCTCTCTCCAATGAGCCAAGTTATGAAGAATAAAGGCAGCCCCACATCCTCAACCCAAACACCCTCCCCACCCTAGAGTTCACACTCACTTCATTTAGCCTCCTATTCCTGCTACGTTCCCCCAAACCTACAACAATGAAAGCTTGTGAGAACCAAACCTTTTGTTATTTGCTACGCTGCTTTTTAGCTGAATTATTTGATGCTTAGTGGCAATGCCACAAATCCCTAAGCGCAAACATCCACTTGTTGCCTGATGTTTTCTGAACTGACATCAGGAAGCTCCCGCAGCGAATCCAAACCCCATCCTGTCAGAAGGGTAAAACCACAGGTGCTCAATCTCCAAAATCTTCAATGAACAACAAATGAACCCAATAAGGATAAATAACCAGCAGAGAGAAAATGTCTTTCCTACAGCAATGCTAAACAGAAACGTATAGGTCACAACCTTGCAGAAGCAGGCCTGATAACATCTAATTAGAGTCCCGCTGCGCAACTGCTTTTCGTAACTGTAAATCCAACCAGACTGGGAGGGAAGGGAGAGGGGAATCTTTATATAAATATAATAATTTTCATCCACTTGAACACATTTGCTTGATGTTACTGTTTTGTGGGGTTCCCTCCTCCCAGTGAGGATAATCAACACAAAAACGATTTTAAGAGTTATTACTGAAATTTGTCTCACTCCTATTGCGAAACAATTTACAAGGGCAGCACGGATTTTGATTAATTATTTTTAAATCTAAATCCTAAGAAATTCGTTTGCTGCCAGAAGATGGGTGGAGAAGGTAAGGAAAGTTCACGTACCCAAGAGACTATTAACTAGAACCAACTTGGACAATACATTTGAGAAGCATTTCCTTCCAGCTACTGTAGATAGCTGTCCTTTACATGCCTTTACTTAAGCAGCCAATTTTCCACCACTGAGTACAATGAGATTTCAAAACACACATGAAATCAGAGTATAAACAGACACAAACATCCACTTAGTGATATAACAAAAAAAAATACGGGGCAAAAAACCCTTGAGCTTCTCTAGTTTCTGCCTGTTACAAAATACCCTGGCGTTTCAAATATCTCCTGCTCCACCTCCCGCCTCCCCCCCGCTTTTTTTTAAGTGACAGTATTATCACAAAATACCTGCTGCCTTTGCAATGGTGCTCTTGAACAAAACATATTTCTGGGGGTTGAGACACATATTCCTCCCAACGTTATCCCACATGGAATCCAGTTTTGGATTTGCAGGCAGCAGCCGATAAAGCATGAATGAGGCACAGACAGCAGGAGGGAGCAGTGAATCAGGCAGAGCTCGTCCACACTCACAGTACAAAGCAGGAACGTTTAAAATATGTATGAAGACCTTGTCATAGACAGCAGGAA
>NW_009705249.1:150050-187620 GCF_000703405.1 Apaloderma vittatum
ATGAAAGGCAACACCAAAGAGTGAAAGATTAAGGGAAAACTCCCTTTTTCCCCCCAACAAGAGTTTTAGTTTGTTAAAGACGGACCGTGATACCATGCTGCTTCCACATCGTTAGAGCAGGATCGTACCCGACCCTCCCCAACCCCTGACGGATGTCAAATTTATTTTTGTAAATCTCTGGTGATAAAAACCATGCATGGCATCTTGTTCATTTCCTCCTTACTACTTAGTGTGCCAAAAAACTTTAAGCTCTGCTTTCGATGCCACATCTACTGACCGGTACTATTTGTTTTGATCTCAGTGATTAATGATCATGTACGTCCCTTGTCTTCATAAAAGTCTATTTTAACAACAGCACAAGAACCGAAAATTATATCCTGGTACCTAGGACCAGTTTTCCAAGCCCTGAAGCAATGAGACACGATGATGAAAATAAAATAAAATAAAATTTAAAAAATTTATTTTGCCTTTCCCAAAATCTCATGTGATTAAAATCCATTAAAATGCAAACAGGCTTGAATTTTATTTTATCCATCAGTGACCACGCTTTACTGTCCCTAGGCTATGAAAGTCTCTTTGTGAATTCTCTGTACATAAGAGGAGTCGAGCTCTAGGTTTAGGAGCAATCAATCCAGTAGACCTTGCTAAATATCTATGTGTGTATATATTTTATAATGATCTCCATTTTTCACGTTGATTTACATTGATCATTGAAAAGAACATTCAGCTTCATGTTTGCTCATCTCCAAATAAACGAAGCGAAGACTGTCGGGTATCCAGAGACAAATGAGACATTACAGATGTCGACAAAACCTATCATCACCCTGGAAGCATTTCTCTTTGAAATTATATAGCCACGCAGAAGTTATTCAGAGCAGACTGTTAGATGTGTTTTCAATTCAGCCTAGGCCTGCTGGGGGCAGGGAGGGAGTCTGACGAAACACAGAAACACAGAATATTTGAGTTGGAAGGAATCTTCGGTGATCTCCTAGCACAACTGACGAGGCTCTACGCTGTCACTTTTTTTCCGCTCCACATACCTGACAATTCAGAAACACACGACTGAGTGAGATGTTTTTCTTTCCCTTGCACTCTATAGTTTCCATTTCTCAGGATAGGTCTCCTTATGTTCATGAGTGCAAGTTCCTATATCTAGCATGACTACATGGTGTTTCACCATTAAAATAAAGGTATCTGCATCTGTTCCAACACACGATTCCCCACTAAGCACAACACTTGGTGCACCACCTGAGTTCACACTGTACAGGAATGTTTTTCTCATCTGCAGACTTTGTCCCCTTTTGCCTCAGCATTAAGGAAAAAAAGCAAACCCACAAAACAACTGATTCAGGGACATGTAAATCTGGAGCTGGAAATTATAGTTTCCACAGTAACAGTGGGAAGGTGTCAAAAGTCTGGGCAGAGATGCTGCACAGCACAGCTAGGCTGTTGCAGAGTTAGCACCCACCAAATTCTAGATGCTACATTTGCACCCAGTAAATTGGCTTCGTTGCTGCACAAATAGAGTCCTCAATTAGCAGATTTGAGCCATTCATGTCTTCTGTCAAAGCAACTCAAAACTCCTGCTCTACACATGTAATTCCTTCCAGACAAACCCGGTGGCATTTTACAATTACATCTGAGGGCCTCTGCTTCTGTTTATAGACATGTAGCATTCCCATAAAGCTCAGAAGAAACTCCACAATGAAGGAGGACAAGCATTACTTCCTGGAAAGAAATATCCTCCTTTTGGGGCTATTAAGAGTACCTCTAAGCAGAAGCTAACGATCTGTCATTACATCCAGCTCCTCGGGCAGATTTTGTGGCAACCTCCATTGAGCTCCCTACTGCAGCGGATAAGCCAGCAAAAAACCACCTTGTTAGCACAGTTAAAATAGTGGCTCAGCAGTCACATATCTGTATAATGGTGGAAAAAACCGAACCCAAAAGTCATTAGCAGTACTGTATCAGTACACCTAAGAGTCAGCCCAGCCTGGAAGCAGCGCAGGGCAGTGCCCAGAGATGCCGGGTTGTCAGCACGACAGGGGTGCCCGTCTCAGCTTCCCTCCAGCTGCCCAACGCCGACTTGTGCCCACTGGCACTCAACAAGCACATAGGAGGGCACCAGTCTGATTCTGGACACATACAAGATTTGTCTCTGCAGGACCAAGATAAAGAAAATTTTTGCTTTTACTGACATACGTTGGTTTGTTCTTTCCTTAATTAGGCTCTTCTGAAGCACCAGGGCAACTAGCTCAGCTGCTTCCTTGAGACTATGTACTGACAGCAAAAGATACATAAACCTCTTCATGCTTAGCCCTACGGAGTCACAAGGACCTCACCTCCCACCTTGCCAGAGTATTCAACACTTTCCTAAGTGCCCTGTGCTTTAGACAAGTCTTCTGAGTTAAAAGGCTTTTACTGACACAGCTCATCTCTAACACAGAGACACCACAAAAAAAGAGTCCAATCTTCACGTGACCATTACACGTGCAAGTGGGGGTGGAAGTCACCGTAAGAAACCACGAAGAACAACATGAAGGCAAATGAGTCGGCTCCGTTGCTGCAGACTCTGAACTATTTATCCCTTCCTCTCCCATTCCTTTTTGAAGCTCCATCCTATTTTCAGTAACAGTAAGTCTTAGATATTGTGTAGTACTACCTCAGTAAAGGAAAGAACTGTCATTGTGGTGACATTGGTGGTTTGCACCACACTTGTTTTATCAAGCTACAAGAGGGATGACAGGAGAGCTACCGCCAACCATGCTGCAGCCAGAAGCCTGCCCTTGCCAAGCACCGTGCACTCAGCAACGCCAGCCTGAGAACGCTGGTATATGAGGCACACAGGTCTTCATTGCTTAACAAAGCTCACAGAGAAACTGGTTACTAAGACAGGCTATTTATGCAGTCAACATACTTGAGCAGTAACGTAAAAAAATTTTTAAAAAAGCATTGCTTGAGTGGGGATAGCTGTCGGCAACAGGGAGCTATTCAGATCTGTGTCTTTACCTTCTTCCTCGCACATGCAGCTCGCTCAGTGGCACTACCCGGAGCAGCATTGCTGATGAGGCCTCTTCTCGTGTACGGCTGCAGCCAGAGCTAACAGAAGCGATAAGGTGGATGGAGATACATCATGTGAGTGTGAAGTGGGGCAGATTTTTCGGCAGTAATTTATCAAAATCACTTGCCAAAGCATCTGTGTCACTAAATGACTGTTAGAGGAAAATTGCTCTTAAGAGCAACTACATTAAAAAGGCTTTTATTTTTACTATGAAAGTGCATTGTAAAGTCACGGACATAAAGGTAGAAGAAAAATCTAGAGCAACTCAGCTTAGCCTGAGTGAGATGCCACTTGAAGTCTGACCATACCATCTTCACGGAAGAATGCAATAATCTCAGATTTTAAGGTTTTATTCAGAAGTAGTCAAGAATATGGGATGCAGGAAAGTGCTTCAGATCCCATAAAAAAAGCAAAAGTTGAGTCACCGTTCCTGGAGATGCTTACAAGATGGTTAGACGTTGGGCTTAAGGACATGGTTTAGTGGTGTTCATAGGGCTAGGACAAAGGTTGGATTCAACGATCTTGAACGTCTCTTCCAACCAAAGCTGTTCTATGATTCTCTGAGTCAGACATAAAATGAGTAAGCAGGCCTGCTTACAGCTTGTCACTGCACTTGGCAGTGTACTTTCTTAGAAAGAGCGATTTGTCTGTGTCGAGGGGAGAGAGACACCAACCAGTGAGCTTTGCAAAATAAATAAATGTCCAGAACTAGAAATCCAAACTTCCTGCAACGGCAAGAAAAGATTAAACCGACAGGTAACTCTGATCCCCTGGGTCTCAAGCCTATAGACAGCATCAGCAGCGCTGTGCGGTGACAGCTGACAGAAATACATGCACGAGCTGGAAGTGCGTTTGCCCACTGCCTGTTCTCCACACCACTGTCAATAACCTGGCTCCTCTCAGCATCAGTTTGCAGACAAGTGGGTTTTCAGAAGGATGCTCCTAGGCCAAATGCGCACAGTAACATGACCAGCATGCTCCCCACAAGGAATAAAGACAGAGAATGCCTGCTCTCTGAAACATAAGCTTCATTGAGAAACTACCTGTTTTCAGTCTTTTTATTTTTTCACCCTCTCTGTACAAAATATTTTTTAACTTCATTTGAACAAGCGGTCCTGTAACTTGGAAAAAGCTCTCTCGCCCACAGAAGACCAGATGTCTAGCTTCAGCTTTTCTCATAGTAAGAACAAAACCATGCAGGGACAGTTGGTTTCAATGCTGACATGTCAAGAGTTTCATGCATTAGCCTGTTGCTTACATAAACAGCTTCCTTCAAACAAGTGATGTTTATCAGGATTACGAAGTATTTATTTCAGAAGAGCTTGAAGAGTCCCGCGAGTAACTACCACACAAAGCATAAGGCTAAACAATAATACAAGTTAATTAGTTAAAGCAAGCAATCAAGTAACTCTATAGCAGAGCAATGGTATAAGTAAGCGTGCAGAGATGATCGCATACATGTTTGTTTACTTCAAAAATGCCATTGTTTGGAGTCCTAAGTCACACACTGTTAGCATTACATATCTATGCCATTCTTTATTTGGAAAAAACACAGAAGACCTAAAATCCAAATACTTTCCTTTGAATTTGTTATTTTAAGGAAAAAAGGGTCAACGTGCCTAGGAAGCACTTGTGTAAGCATGCAAGCAATTTCCATCTTGCGCCAAGTTCCATTATGGGCAGCATTTGTGGAAATGCAAACTGGGGAGCTTTGTCTGAAGAAAATTTTAACCATGGCAGAACTTCCCCTCTCTAAATGTACACGTCCACAGGAGTTGAAGTTTCCATTTGCAGTGTCGCATGAGCGTAGCGGAAACCGAGTCTTCCAGGCTAGCTGAACCACTGGGTACGGCTCCCCACTCCCAATAGCTCTGTTTAAAGCCCATCTTTAAGAAAAATACTGAATTTTGAGAAAAGCCTAATACAGTTTCTTTCATACTTCCTAACCGTGGGCTCGCTTACCCCACAAGGGAAATGGCAAAGGCCAGTTGCCCTCCTGGTCTCTGACATGGTGCAGACACCATCTAGACCATGAGCATCTCCTGCTGCCTTTCTGGGGAATCCTGCCTGGTCAGGTCTCGCAGCTGAAGTTTCTCTTTCTGGAGACTCAACAGTCGAAATATGAAGCGTTGCCAAAGATTCCAAAACCAACTGCTCCAGACATAGCTCCTCCTCTGGAAAGCAAAGAATGTTCTTCCTCCTCCAGTGACTTCCTTTTGACCCTGTCTGGCCCGTTATCAAAGGAAAAGCTTCTCCCACCAAAGCCCCAAATCTTTACTTCACCAGGAGCCCTTTCTCCTAATCTCCACACTTTCTCTCTTTGGCTGCCTCTAAGAAAGCTGCAGCTCTTCAAACTCTCTGCCAAGAAAATACAGGAGACAAGAGGTGTCTAGGACACAACTACCATCTCCTCAGCTAATTCCCGTGCAATAATTTCTCATGATCAAGGTAATCACAGATAACATTCTTGCACACACCAGCCATCAGCCTCCTCTGCCCAAGCAGCATAAAGCACAACATCTCAACGGTCCCATGGATACAGACCAGAAAACCCAGCAAAAAGCAACCTGGAATGCAAGATTCTGCCATTCACTTGCCACAATTTCATGAGTCAGAGAATAGCTCTTACGAATATAAATGCCCTCATTCATGTCACCGAATGTTAATTATTTGGATTCAGACAAAATGATCTGGGGATTAAAGAAATCAAAATCAACAGTCAACTCCAAAGTGAGCGCAACTACCTGCTTAGAGACACCGTTCGCGAAGTGCAATTAAAACCAGATAAGCATAATTTTATTAGCTTCAGATATTACAGCTACTTGTTTTCTGTTGTGTCCATAAACAATCAGCTGAATGGTATTAGCCTATTGCCACACTGCAACGTGCAATTTTCATAGTTATAACTCTACAGAAAACCAGTCATTTTCATTCAGTTTAGGTGGAAGCAGCTATCCTGAATCAAGGTGAACGAGTTCCAACGTTAAGACCACACCTTGCAATGAAACACAGGGGACTGTAGTAAAAGGCATATAAACTGACATTTGCATGGCACTTAAATGAACACATCAGTGGCAGAATTAAGCTCAGTTGTGCAAAAGCTCCCCTATAAAAACCCCACCAAAAATAAACTACTTAGGAGCAAAAGAGATTTGGGAGTGGAGGAACATGAGTCAGTTAAAGGACTTCTAAAACGAGAACGTGGTTATAAAAATATGAAAATTGAAAAGCTGCTCCAATGAGTAATAAATACTGAATTCCCAGATCAGACAGGAAAAAACAATTTTATATTTTGGGAATCCAGGAAAGAAACTGAATGTGGAACTGCCTTGGCTTTAAATTTGAGTCATAAATGTGAAAATTCAAACTTCTAAATAAGTTTATATGGAAATATCAAAGAAACAGAATAGACTGCAGAGATATTAAAAAGACTCTGAACAACTTCAGTGAATTATAAGAAGAAAAAAGAAGCAAGGATATAAAGTACTCCTCTCAATCTAGGCACACAAAAAAAAAATCTATAAAATGAATTAAAGCAAGAAACCAAAATTAAAAGACTGAAGAAACGTATCTTTAACTGGGTGACAAAAGAGGAGGAAATAATTCTAAAGAAGTGTCTTTATAAAATCTGTAACAAGAAAATGACTGTGAAAGTTAAACGTACACTATATGCAAGAAATGAGTGTTTACCCTCTGCCCTCACCCAAGCAAACCAGAGATACCCAGGCAGGATACAGGTAACTGATTCGACTGAAGAATTACATTGTCATCCATCTACAATTAAACTCACACTGCCCCGAGATCCAGGTAAGAAACAGTGAAATAAATGTTATAACTCTCTCACAAATCCATTCCTAACGGTGTTAGAGGGTCACTGGTAATACTTCAAAATAAAAAAAAGAGGTGCAGCAGCTCACCTACAACCCTTGGATCCAAGGCTTTGTCTGCACAGCTCCTTCCTCGTCTTATTTCTACTGAAATCGTGGTATGCTCACAATCAACAGGTTTATCCGAATAGCACTTCCCCTCCCTGAAGCTGATATATTTACTAGAAATAAAAATGTTCTTAGATTTCTTAAGTCATAAATAATATCCTAATACCAAGTATAAATCCTTTCACTTTCCGGCTTTGCATACGCTAATGTCAATCCTGCCTCTAGAAGTGGTGAGAAGGCAGCTCGTACGCACCAAAACCACTTCATTCGCACCCAGAGCCAGCCCAGGCTTCTCGGGTGAACAGAACAGACAGAGCTCTGCTCTTCTCACCAGCCATCCAACTCTGCCCACCCGCTTCCTCCTAACACCCCCGCACGCTGAAAGTGTGCCCTGCGCTGCCAGGAGCCTCCACGTCTCCCCAGGACCCTGACAAAGCCGAAGGAGGCAGCCCTCCTGGGGATCAGCATCCTTTCACCCCCCCGAGAGTCCGCTCCGTAAGGATGTCTACAGCCAAGAACCGATGAAGCAGTGTCTGAACATGCTTCCCAGACTGTGAGACCAAGTGGAAAATATTTATTCAGGTTTGTTGTGGTTTTGTTTTTTTTAGACTTTTAAAAATCTCACTTCAAGTTGTCAAAAAAGTGACTGACTCTCTTTTGGGAGGTAACCATTTCTTGACAAAGGGAACCGCACTTCCCTAAGCTTACGAAGATCCAAATTCCACCGACCGCGACAGAAACCCACACAGAGAACCCAGCCTCTGCGATTCTGGTGCAGAGAAGAAGCAAAACGCAAGAGGCCAGGCAAGCATTGCAAGTAAGATGATCTTTTTCAAAAGTCGATAATCTGCAAGTATTTCACAAGAAAGTGGAAATACTTTTAATAAAGTGGAAGTGGCTCCTTGGACAGAAGAGAGACAGAAAGCATGCCTCCAGAGTCTCCTGGCTGAACTCCAAAGCACGCCTCACCACTGTGTATGTCTCAACACAGAAAAGGTCCTCTTGAGTTTGGGTCACAGTGACAGGAATTTCTATCCAAACACATGTTTCCTGGGAGACTTTTGATCAAGCTTTTCCAAGTTAAACTGTCTGCAAATTTTGGAGAAACCCCACGTCTCACACCATCTCTTGGCTAGTTAAAGTGCCTGAGCACTTTTATCACAGACTTCCGTTGCCTGAGGAGTCCAAAATTCTGCCTCCCTAAATCCATTTCCCTGGATTTTTCCTTTAGGAGCAGATGAGATTGGACTGTAGGCATGGGAATATGCCTTCTGTCTTCAGCACCAAAACTGTCAGTGGACAATTCGGTCATCCCACCACGAGACTAAACTCGTGGTATTTGGAAGGAAGCCAGAAGATTTGATCGCTTCTGAGCATCTAGACTGCGGTTGAAGAACACGGCACACTAGGTATATTGGTGTATTTCTCTCACCCTTTTGACTCCAAGTTACCTCCCTCAGACCTGAGCTCTAAACCCCAGGAGCTCACAAGTTCTGCCACTGATTTAGCAGGTCTCAGCCTACAGCGCTGTGTGGGGCAGGAGGTTCTAACCCAGCAGCTCCAGCCAACTCTGGCAAGAGCAGCTCTTCCTGAAGGAAGAAGAAAGCCAGTGGTAAGCAACCAGACGTCCTACAGCTCTGTCTCCCACACAGCAGCATGTCTTACGGAGTGGCCCAGTTCTCTTAAACCCAAGCTGTTGTCTACTTGAAGATCAGAAGTTGAACCTTGGAGAAGGCAAAAAAGAAGCTCCTGGAAGGTGCTCTTCCCCATAAAAGCTCTGTTTCCCATGACAGCAGCCCGAGGCCATTTTGTGGGTGATTGCATCAACCTTGTCTCCCCAAACACCTTCCCAGCTACAACTTCCTCCCTCGAGAGAGGTTGACTTCTAATCTAAAGTCTCAATGTTTTTCTCTCAGTTTCTGAACTGTGATTCTCTTTGCAAAACCGGTTTTGGCAGGCTCAGACAGGGGTTTGTCCAACCCTAAAGAGCCAAAAGGCTCTGTCATTGTCCCATAACCAACACGAAGCATTTACCAAAGCAGCAGCCTCTCACAAATAATCCTTTTCCTCTGTTTACTCTTCATGCTACTAAAAGTGAAGCATCCCAATAAGCTGACAATACTTACGAATTATGAGACAACCATTCAGTATCGAAGTGCACTAGAGCAGAGGGGGGGGGAAAAAGGAACTACAGCATTCTCTTCCCTTCATATACTGCAAAATTTTGTTCCAAAATGTTTATATCACACAGAATACTTTCCCAATATAGCTTGCTGACGTATATTGGTGGGCAGAAGAGACCAAACAAAAAAAATGTAATAGCAATTCAGTCTCTCAGGAGTTCTCAACAGAAGTGGGAACCTGCTGTAGAAATCTTTGTTTCTAATGAGAATGACTAGAGAGGAGAGAAATAAAAACAAACCAACCTTTTAACAAGAAGCCTTCCACAGAAAAAAACCCAACAGTTCTGTTACTTCTTCTTTTTCTCAAGTATTCCTTGCAATTTTACAAGCCACATTCAAATTGAGAAATGTCTTGGGAGAAACACAAATCAATGACTGTATATAACTAGGTCTGAATAGATACAGTCCGTCTTAGTTATTGCTTCTATTGGGCCATTTATTTTTGTTTTAAAGGAATGTGACTCCACCCAGTAGCAAACATAAGCCCATCAGGGACATTCCATTGTGACTGAAAGACTGAATACTCCCATGGACAGAGTCTGTTCTTCTTTCACTACTACTACTAAGCTGAATTTTTTTGAATGCTGACGACTCGTCCAGCAGTCTCAACTGGATCCAGATGTTATCAGGCTTTCAACGCAATGATCTGGAGGACTCTGTAAAGCGCTGAGGTTCTGGGAAGAAGGAAGGTTTATTTTGGGGTTTATTATGTATTTAAACTTTGTGGGTTTGGGGTTTTTTTCAAAGCATCATCAATTACCTGGTTCAGGCCAGGGAGTCAACTAGAAACTTACAGGAAAGACTAAGAAGACAGAAAGCAAATGTCTTTCCTTCCCTCCCCCCCCCCCTTTTCTTTTCCTGCATTATAAGTACTGTTATCAGCAGGGGAGAGTTAAATGAAATCTCAGACTGGCATCTTACTGATCTCAATCCCACATGGCTAAACCTTCGCAACAGCCCTGCCCTTGGCATCTACCAGAGAGCAGGCAACAATTTAGCTGGTCCATTACAAAACGGTGAATCTGGTATGAGGAACTAGATCCGTTCCGCTGTCTCGAACACTGAGAGACGGCTTAATTTCTCCCTCTCCCTAGCACTGCGTTGACAGTAGCAGGCTTGAGATCTCAGTCAGGGCACTACAAGACTGCAGAGGCTACCGTGCTTGCAGGACTGCATATACAACACACAGAGGGTGCGCATGGAAGAGAAATGCTACTGCTTCCATCAGAGGATGCTTGTTTTAAAGGGACCTCCAAGCTTTTAAGCACACACCAAAACATCTCACAGCACTTCCTTATCAGGAACGGCCCTTTTTCAGTTACTTTTTTTAAAGATCAGACAATTGCCAATGTCATTTTAATAAAACTAGGTCAAAACTCCGTTTAAACAACTGTCATATGTCCCAAGGAATATCTCACTATGCTCACCTGTTACACAAACCCAAGTAGAACAAACCAAAAAGGAGTTTGTTACCTGTACTCAAGTCAATCTGATCACCATCCATCTTCCCTTTATTTACTGACTCACTGCCAGGCTCCCCTTTTCGACTCATTATCTTTGAAAAGCCACTTGAGAGAGAGGAGAAAATGCCACGGATGAAATAGCCCTGCTGCTCAGAGTCCATCGAACGCACGGCTTGCAGAAACGGCTTTGCATTCCTGTTTCCAACGTGTGGCACAGGTTCGGACAGCGAGCGGTTGAAAGGTACCCGAAATGGTCTAGCCCTCGCCTGGAAAAGCCTCTCTGTTGGGTCTTGGCAAAGATCATCGGTACTGGTAGCATCCACACTCGCAGAGCTTTTGGCAAGACTTGGATTGCTGCGTTCCCCTTTCAGGCTGCAGGAGCCCTCTCTTTTGCTGATCCTCCAGGGAAGCCGAGGATGTGTCTGCCCCCTGTACACTCCGAGAGGTTTCTCTGGGTAGGAACTCATTTGCCTGGTCATCTTCTTGCTTTTCATTTGGTGGTACCAGTGATAGTCCTTCAAGGCAGCAGTGCCAGCATCTTGTTCCGACAACGATCTCCTGAAGGTCCTGGGAGAGAGACTATAGTGCTTTTTGAAAGCGCTCATTTTCCACCCCTTGAATTCTAGCTCTTAACTTCCATTCCTTGTTGCTTAACAGTCACATAGCTGCAGTTCCTCACTCACCATTTTTAAGCCTTCTTCACCCCTGCAAAGTGCAAGACAGCAGAGGATCTTCCTGATGATCTTGAGCATCAATCCCAGGAGCAGGCATTTCTGTATCTCAGCAAGCAGGACGTGCCCTCAGCTCGACTTCTAACGGCACACGAAACCTCGCTACGCTTGCTGCTGCTTCCTGCGCTGTCACATTTCTGCACCAGGCTTTCAGGAAATGACTAAAAGAGCCCAGCCATGAACACCACGGTGGTGTTCTGCACCAATCACACTTCGCTTTTCAGTCTACATTAAAGATTTGGTTAGGAGGGGGAAAAAAAAAGAAAAGAAAAGAAGAACACGAAAGTACTTCACTCTAGAGGCACAGCAAAGTCTCCAAAAAGCGTTAAAAAATTGCACTCCTCAACTGAGAGTCATGCACGTTACGTCCTTCGGTTAAGTAGGAAAGTATACAAATATATATCTGTATAGTTAAGTTTGAAGTAATATAGAACATAAAGACAATTCTTGGAGTTTAGCTTTACTACAGGTACGTCCTATCACTTAAGAATACCTCAGAATTGCCTTTTAGAGAGAGGTAAAATAAGCAAATTCATCAGAATCAAGCACTGGAAGCCTCAGGGAGGAAGGCAAAGGGCAGGAATGGAGCAAAGAGAAGAAACGTTGCAACTTAATGTAGTGAGAGTGTACATACACGGAAGGCAAATAAGTAAAGAGGAGGAGAAAAGGGACAGAGAAGGTGGGTGGGACTTGACCAAACACAGACCAAAGCAAAGGGAAGGTTTTAAGGCATGATCCTCTGGCAAACAGAACAGGACAATAGGCAGATTTTCCTTTTTCTCCCTCACTCCTCCTTTTTTTAAACAACTGAAAGGGGTTTTGCTTTTATAAATCTAGTTTGAATAAGCGAGATGGAAAAAATAATCCTGTCTTTTTAACCAAGAGCAAAAAAACCCTTTGCCTTCTCTACAATTTAAGAAACAGCTGACTGTTTTAAAATCTCATAAAGAAAATATCCGTTGGTGAACCCGGATCATGCTTGCCAACTTTTAGACCAGAACATTTAAATCTCAAGTCTACTCAAATCCCTGAAAATAGGGGGTTTATAATGGAAATGCTGACAGACCCTTGGCAATCAAGTGACAATGAAAACTACTTCTCTGGTTAAATAAAATCATAATCTGGCCTGGCAGACCAATAAAGCTTCACTGACCCGCTATGGGATCTCGCCTTTAAGCTGGGCTGTATTTGTCAGCCAAAGTACACTTCTGACAGCTGCAGATGCAAAAACTTCCTTACTTGTGTGTATATACGGAAAAGGGTATCACCACTCCCCTGTAAGAGGGATGGAGCAACTCAAAGACCTCCATTACATTGAGAAATAAATGATCTGTTCAGTAGCAGGTTAGATTTTTCAATTAGAAGCAACTATCTAAAATTACCACCTTTAAGAAGTTGCTACAAAAAAAGCCTCAGACTCAAGAAGACCTCAGCCACTGCAATGCAAATTCTGCATTAAAAATAACGACACTGTAAGATCTCATGCTGCTCAAAGCATGAGTCTTAAATGACAGAACATACCCAAACAGGAACTCAACTACAATTTCAATCCAGAGTGACGCTCTCCTCCTCGAGGAGGCATGAGGAGCAGTGAGTACATGCCAAGACACAAGTATTGCCAGCATGAAAATTGCAGAATTTGCCGGGAAAAGTTTAGCTTGTTCTTGGCTTCTGCTTCTTGACCCCAGGGATTGCCGATAACCCCTGTGGTGCTGCCCATCTGGTCCCATGGACTTGGCACAGGTCGAGTTCTTCTAAGTAATTCCTGACCTGACCCTCATCCACTGCTGGTACTTTTCTTCCATCTTGATCCCTTTCACCAAGCACAGAGGCCCGGGAGTCCTTGTTTCTGGAGGCCGAGACAAAACACAGCACTGAGGACCCCAGCTTTCGCTGGGTCTGCTGTTACCGGATCACCCATCCCTTTCAGAAACTTGTTTTCCTTGTTGAGCCTTTTACTACTCGTATGGCACTAGTGCTTTGAACAAATGCTTTGAATTAGCCAGTCTGGTGGAGCAGGCTTTCTGGAACTTCAGAAATAAGTATGAATAAACACGGCAGATGACAGTGTGGTTCACTCTAATGGCACAAGCCATAATCAGCACAGAAAACTGAGAATGTGAAGTAGGTTTCTGGTCAGCTCTGCAAGCCTTGCTTGTACAAGTTTCCACTAGCACATCTACATTTACTTTTGGTTTGAGAGCAGAGAAGGGCAGGAGAGGACAGGAGACGGAGACAGACAGTGCAGCAGCTGAAGCCCTCCTGGATGTCGCTGGCTGTAGGTTTCTAATACGCTTTCTAACTCCTGCTTAAGCGTAAAAACCAAGCTGAGCCCTCATACAGACCGTGCTCTGAAATAGCGTTTTGAAAGCACTTATCTGCTGTATCAGAGGACTCAGTATGACCAACAGGAGTGACTCAACGCAGATAATGTGACACCAGCTGCGTCAACATTATTCTGAAGCTGAGATTTAGCACAACAGCACTTTGGACAGAACGAAACTTTAGACGAGACGCTGGTCTGTGCATGAGGACAGAGATGATCACTAGGACCACTCTCATCTCAATTCTCTTGTCCACCACTGTCCTGTGGACACCTGACTGTACAGAAAGACCATTCAATCTCCTTCCCAATACAGCTTGCATTACACTGATCACCGATTCACACAGACCACCCATTTCAGCAAGGGAGCGCAGAAGGATTCACCATGTATCAAGCTTCAGCATGAAGTAACAGGCAAAACCAGTTATGGGTTAATTCCTACTTTAAAATATTTCTGTCGGTGCAGCCAGGGGTTGGACCACAGCTCTGTACGGAACTAACACCACAGAAAAGACAGGCTTCAATAAGCACCCATCACGATGCCCGGGAACATCAAAGTTGCAGTTTAGTTTAAGTCTGAATAAAGTTAATAAGAGTCTTTACTTTTGACTTCTGATTTTGTTTTACCACTGCATTTTGTGATCAAAGAAAACAGTTAACCAGCTGCCTTCACTTAGCTGAGATTTCACAGCATACTCCGCAAAGGGTAAAACGGTCTTTCTCAAAGCGCTTCTGAAAAGACATACGAGGCGTACATGTTTATCGACATAAAATCACTGATACACCAGTTTGCTTAGTCTACAAATAAGACAATTCTTTCAAATCACTAGCTGAAAAATTTTAGCCTGGGCTTTGAGTCAAACGGAACTCCCTCTTCCTCACACACAACATCAGTGGCAAAGGCGATGCCCAAACCAACCCTTGGCCTGTACTAATCCAGTGCCACTGAGTTAAAAGTGGTCTGACTCGGCTCCAGCGTTTCTTGTGTACGTTTAACATAATTCACGGCGCGGAACTTTCTCCTTGATCCACAGTCACGTTACTCACGCGAAAACTTGAGTCCTCTCAGAGCAGCAGTTTGTCTTGGGACGCGTTTACATGGCCTCATATCACAAAGAAATCTGCTTAGAGTGGCGGCTGCTAACATATTGGTTACACGAGCTCCTTAAGGGTATAGAGCCACCCACTCAGCTGTCAGCAGGTAAAATAATTTCAGTGGAAGAAAGGAGCTTGTCAAATAAGTTGAGAAAATCTGGAATATTTTCACTTCTGCCTTCTGTTTTTAATACCTACTGCATAAAAACGTGATCCTCAGCTAGAAAATTCTTCTCAGAAGAAGGTTTTTTTTGGAAATGTTTGCAGCTCATTATGCCAAATCATTCATTTAGCTTTTTTCTGAAAATTACTATTTTCTTCCTAACAATTCATTCATTTAATCATCTGATTTGACATGTTTAACAGCATATATTGCGCCATTCCTAGATTTAAGTAATTTATGCACAAAACGCAGATTTGCTATGTTGGAATATAACTGTATTTCAGCTTTAGGAATATACTGGGAAAACAACCTTTCTTACCTTTCTAACAACACTTCACAGAAAACATGTACAAGCCATGTCACACTTTCACTGAGCACACGGAGATCATTCTTTGGCAATGGCCTCCTGCGTGGGCAATCTGCTCTCCACCATTCAGCTTTCTCGGAAAAGCTGCCCAGCTCTGCTGCACGAAGTTTCAGAAATTCCTCAGAGGATCTGCTGTTAAATAACTACTACCAGGCAATTAAAAAAAAAAAAAAAAAGGGGGCAAAAAAGCAACACCACAAAAAATGAATGTGTCATTGCCAAGCAGCTGGAGGGAGAACCTGTCTCTGATAGTAAAAATTAATGTTTAATGTTTGGTTTCTCTCTGGAAGCTGTCTAGCACTCGAATAAAGACACCATGACATGTAAGGCTCAGTTCATCCTCAGCATAGTTACATCGGGGAAAAAAAGATGAATTGAGACCTCTCATGACTGAACTACTCCATTTTAAACTAGTTTTGGACCAAGCACAAACTTACCAGCTTCTCCCTTTTTAAAACATTTGCCAAGACATGGAGGGGGGTGGGGAAAGAGAGTTTAAATAATTAAAAAAACCAAAAAACAAAACCAAACCAGAAAAACCCCAAGCCCTGCACGACCACCAAAACCCATGACAAACCTCAAACATTTGCCACTCTTGGGTTTTCAGCCAAGTCCTCTCTTTTAAATCACAAAGACAGCAGGTTAAGAAAATACCCCTGCTGAGAAAATCCCAGATTAAGCCCTCAGGTACTAGCAGTCAAATGAGTTCCTGAACACGTAGAAAAGCACAAGAAACTGCACCCTGCGTCCTCCCCAGACAAACCAGAAAGGATGCAGTCCGGCAGAGATCCTTGATTTTGCAGTCTAGCTCCCCTGAGCAATTTTCCCCTTCCAAAGTAGTCCAATGCTCCCTGCCCTGCAACAGCGCCAGGAGGAACAATCAATACATAAAGCAGAAACCGTCACAAAGTCTTCTAATTGACCCAACTTGCCATGTAGCTAAATAGCATGGAAGATGAAAGATTTTTTTTCCTTCCCTTTTAAATTAGAGACTTTTCAAAATATTGAGTTTTGTTTACACACGGCTAAGTAATTAATGACCTAACATCCCCTTCCCATCTCCTATCACCGAGATGCATCTGTTTCCCCCTGCAACATTTCCTGCAGGTGGATATCACTTCTCCTCGGCTCACTGCAGACGAGCACACCTGACTTATATGACCGCTTCATATTTAGCATGTGAATTTATGCAGAGGACAACTAAAACAGCACCTTAAACACTGCTGCGCTCGGGATTAGAGCGACTGGAAGAGCAAGGCGTGCTGGAGTTTGGAATCGGCACAGCCGGAACACAGATAACTCAGCGAGCTCAAATTAGAGTTCCTGAGAGCAAAGCTGCCACGGGTTTATCTCACAAGCTTTGAGCTGGCAACACGTCTCTGTGACCACAGGGAAAGCTCACCTGTCCCAGATACATCAGCGAGGTGCGCTCTTCTCACGAGCAACGTGCTGAGAATGAAACATCTCTGAACAAGCTGTATGGTGACACCAGCACACTTCAGTGCCACACAGCCTCTCATTTTCCTGACTGATCCAAAACTCCTGTGCCAGGGCACGCTGTCCAACCCGCGTCAGCCAAAGCTGCAGCGACACTGACTGACTCAGCTCAGCGCTTGCGAAAGTCTAAGTTTCTGAAGGCAGGTACTGAAAAACCCGTGCAGCTTTCTGTCCTCTGATTATGTAGCAAAACCCACCAAACTTCTAGAATTTCTGTGCTGATACAAAGAGCCCGCTTGAAAGCCTCCTGGATTCATTTCTTCCACGCTGTTCTGATCTGCATGAGAAGCTGCTACGGCCCTGTCAGCTGAGCAGCGCAGAGAGAGATAATACAAATTTATGAGATGCTGGGTTGTGGATGGATGCCAGGAAAAGTTAGCAAGAAAATTCCCATTTCAATACGTCGCGAATAAACCTGGAGAACAGCGATGCCAGATTTTCATTTCACTCCCAGTCCTTTGTTGTTGTTGTTGACAACAAAACACAGCTCATGCCAAGAATCAAGGGCCATAAAAATGTATGTTTAGAAGCTCGCCAAGCGCTACGCGAGCCCACACGCGGCTGCGAGCAATGCCACCCCGAGCCAGCCAAGAGTTTTAGCAACATGCGTTGGTGCAAATAAATAAATGCATAATCTAAAGGTAAACACTCTGGCAGCTACTACACAGCGTGGAAAGTCACAAAGGGAAAAAGACTCGTTTGTAGCGAGTGGTGGTGCCTGCCTCAGAAATGTGGTGAGATTCACAGGACCTGGGAGGGGGCTCCTCCGCGGGCTCACTGCTGCGCCGAGGCCACGTAGAGGAGGCTCAAGCTGAGAAGAAACCCACTGGAGCCACAGGTCACCAACTTCAGCCCCTGAAGAAAGACAAGTGCCCTGACCTACTTCAGCGACAGTTTTTGCAAGGCCATCTTTCAACTACACACATAAAAAAGGGCTCATCCCCACCTCTGGCATTCATTTCTTCATGATTACAGGCTGGGCTTGGTACCATCTGAAATATTATACGCAAGCCACTGATTGAGGCTTTTAATAATGTTGTTTTTCAGCAGGCAAAATTGCCTTTCCATCACCCCAGTCCTTTTCCAATCAAAGCGGTTTGGATTTTTGTGCAGAGAGAGGAAAAAATCAAACCAAAAAAACCCCACAAAAAAAAGTATTATTCCTGCAATCTTAAAAGCAGCAGAACACAATTTTCTTGCTATATGTGATTCCCACATACACCAAACCAACTGCAGCTGAAACATTACTAAGAGAGGAAAAGTAGTCGTAGCACATCAGCACGTTAATGAGTAAACAGCTCAAAAACGGTCTTGGTAACTATGCCCAAATAGCAGGTGTATATATTCAAACTTTCCAGCCTTTATTTCTAAGAAACTGTAAAAAGCACATCCTTGGAGTAGACTGATTCAGAAACGAGTCCCACCAACAATAATCTCCACCAAGGATTTTAGGAATTGGGTTTGTAATTTCATTTTGTACATTTTAAAAAAAATAAATTAATTGCTCTAACTCTGTCAGCCTTATTTTGTCCTGCTCTTCCCTACAACACAGTGAATAAACTATCTTTATTTCAGCAACTCCTTAACGCAACACTAGCTTTGTAAACGTATTTTAAAACGCAACTTCTCAAACACTGGAAAACCCACAGCAAAGCCAACCAGCAGCAAAAGATAACCACCAACTAATTGGCGACGTGTATTAGTGTACTCTTATTGCATACATAAGAAACAAACTTCAGCAGTATCCATAATTATAATTCTTGCATTTACCAGATAAACACCACCAGTAATAGAAACTCTCTTCCTGCTGTCGTGACTCTTCCCTGCATTGGTGTTAAATAGCAAGACTTTGTGGTAGCTCGGGTGGGAAGATGAGCAGCAGGAGGACATCAGCAGAGAGGTTTTTCCAATGCCCTGTGCCAAGCGCTTACCAGTTCTGGAGTCAGGTTTGCTGCTAGAAAATGCCAACGGGCAGACTTTGGGGGTTCCATGGCCAAACAAGCAGCACTTTTTAGTCCAGCCCGTAACAAGAAAGCAAACCAACTCAGGCAAACCAAAACACAATTCTGCAGTACTTAACACCCAAAATGCTTGAACACCCATGGAATCGGGGGGTGAACTGAAGGAACATGACCAAACAAGCTTAATTTTTGAAATCACTAAAGACACACGTGAGATTCTGCTTAGTTTTACATCCAGTCTGCACAGATGCACAGCTCTGATACCCAGTGGTGTTTCTGCCTGCTGCACTGGACTACGAGCAGCAGTGGTTTGAGAACCTGCACACAGGACAACATGAAAGCATCAGCCATGGAGATGGGCACTGGGAGCTGGGCATATAACCAACCAGAAGGAAGGATTTACAAATCCAGATTTATTTTAGGCTCTGAATTTAGGCAGGGAAATTCCTTGAGCTGTGTAAGAACTAGCCTAACACACACCTCAGCCCCTCCAGAATTTTGTATCAATATTAGCAAACTAAACTGCAACAGCTGACAATAAATCAGTGATGTGTAGGAGTTTAATATTAAATAGTCATCTAAAGAGGGAAATGGATCACAGGGAGGAAAGATGAAACACCACTATTTCAAAAACCCAAAAGTTTGGAATTAAAACATTCAGTAACAGCTTGGGAAGAGGGTCTGTGTAAAAGTCCAGTTGCTGCAGCACTAACTGCTACGCACTGCACGGAGAAAGCAGTAAAAGAAACAACCAAAAGAGAAGGAAAAAGAGATGGGTGGAGAAAAAAGTATGGTTGTTAAATTTAAATGACCTTCTAACCAGAAGAGTTCTTTCTTCACAGGTTGTCTGTCAGGAACAGTCTTGAATCAGTGCAAAAGGCCCAAGTGATGAATGGCTCCCAGTGATGAAACGCCAAAACGAAGCCGCACCTTCTGCCAGGCTGAGCCAGCGGCAAGCCTGGTGCCAGGGCTGGAGGAGGTTTCACAACTGGCTACAGCGTACAGAGCCAAAAAAGGAAGCAAGGTGACCTGTGGGCACCCAAAGGGCACAAGGCTAGGGGAAAGACAGGAGCAAACCCTCTTTGAATAAATCCAAGTCTGCGTGTGAAATTTAAAGAATGATTAAAGATGTGACAATGCTGTGTGTTCTCCGAGAGATGAACATCTACATCCCAACACTGAGAACACTGAGTTTGACTTGAGCATTTAAATGAAACCCTTTAGAAGTTAACAATAAAATATGGCTGACGGTAACATGTAAAAAGAGGCTCACTCCCGCCCCCCGCAAATAATCCAGAATAGTTTTAACCTTTGGAAAGAGAGGAAGGAGGAAGGGAAGGAAGATAATTTCTCTTTCAGAAACTATTTAGGGAACAAAGTTGTGACACATACACACACCTTCGCACTACGGGGGGGGGGGGGGTGGAGGGAAAGACACTGCGAAAAAGGATTTGCACAAAGCACGAGTCATTGCATCCCGGGCAGAGTCCCCAGCTCCTGAAGCATCCGTCTGAGGATTGCTGTCTGGGGGTCAGCGGGGCAAGGAGGCTGGAGCCCAGTCCTCAGACAGCTGCACGGAAGAGCCATGGCCACGAATGAGCATTTCATTTCTTTTGTGTCTTTTCTTTTATTCATTATTACCGTACTAGAGACTACTTCTCTTTCAAGTTCCAAAATGACTTTGTTTTTGTCTCATTAGGTGCGAATACTGGCTTACCAGATGACAGAACTGCCTATTTCTGAGGTCAATCCTTTCCAAATCGAGCATGCAAAGTCCCATTTGTAAATCTGCGCAAGAGGTACTTCCAGTGGATAGCCATTGCTCAGCAATCTCTTAAAAATAAATCTCAATTATTTCCATTCCAAAAATGGAAACTAACCAAAAGGATTAGCAAAAAAAAAAAAGGAAACAACCCCCCTGTACTGCAGGCTCTTGTTTAAGAGCAAATTCTTAAATGTATTTATTTAAAACCTTGGATAGTAGCACCCTGAAGAGGCTTGTAGAAAACTATCACAGCAATCACATCAACAAAAAACTAAGCCTTCAGAAAGAAGCCACTAATTGTCCACAAAGCAGATTACTGCCAGCCCTGTGAAGTGCCCTACCCATACCTAGCTGTGCCCAAGGTCATGGGAGGCAGCAGGTCCAGCAAAGATTCTTTTGTCCCACCCTTTGTTGATGTGCAGCTATTGTCAAAAAGAGTTATTTGATTAAAACATTCCTCCTCAAGGCCTTCATGTTTACTCACTTTATCAGTAAAAGGGAAAATGAAAATTAGCTGCTATTTGGTAGTTTCACTGTGACTACCTTAGAGCTCCATCCTCACCCCCGAGCCGTGCCGAACTGCTGTGAATAAAGTGACTTGGAAACCCCATCTTAAAGTTTCAAACCAACCTGCCAACAAGTCTAAAGAATTTGCTCTAAATATAAAACACAAAGCCATGCTGGGTTTTATAAATACAGAAACAACCACCCAAGCTAGACTAAATTAATGAACATGTGTACTGCAACTCTGATAGGTGGAACAGTTCTCGTATGGCTTCACTTAGTAACTCACTATTAACTGTGCCTTATAAAAAGGTTTTTACACATATGAAACACTCATATATACCACTGAGACATAAAATCAGGATGTAATCAAATCTCCACAGTTTTATGTACAAGTCCCTTGGGACTTCAAGCTGCAAAACTGAATGTGTATAATTGCATCTATTTTCTAATAAAGACCATGTGGCGAGCACACAAGTTTTCAAGAGGTCTGCAAAGGATTTTCAGAGGTATCTCTACTTCAAATAAGCAATCCAGTTAAGCAGAGATAAACATCCACACGCATCAGTGACCTTGTTTAAACAATGCACCAATTATTGTGATAAATCTGGCTGCCAAACCTAAATTTAGACTTTTAGGAAAAAAAAAAACAATAGAGTTTGAGCAGGAGACAGACTTCTCATATTTACTGTTTACCTAATTAACCAAATGAATGTGCAATTTGGCCCCTCTCCCTTTTTTCAGGCTGCACGACCGCTGTCCCCAGTCGGAGCCAAGAGAGCTCTGGCTGTTACTGGAATCGCAGCGGGATCCGGCACATTTGATGCTACGAGAGCACTTGGTGCGATTTCAAAGCTTGCATCACGGCTCGGGTATGCGCGTGCTCCGCTTCCCCCAGACAGCCCCACGCCTGACACAAGGCAGATAGGCACCGCAGCACTGAGTCACTGCTACACAGACAGAGCTTTTTTAAAATTATTTTTCGATTTTTACTTTTTTGTAAAATGAAGGCATGGGGTGGAAAAAAAAAATAAATCCCATTCAAAACCCAGTCTAAGTTTCTGACTTCAGATGCCCAAGCAGGAAATGAGGGCAGGAGGGGGAACTAGGAAAAAGAGGAGGAGAAAGTTCTTTTATTCAGGGTTATATTTTTAGACTATTACTAGTTTTGTTTTGTCATTGCGCTACAGAAACTAGACCTGTGTGAATTAATGCACCATTATCCTTTCTAATTTTGCTAAGTCCATGCTGCAGTATTAACCTAATCTTCTTACACGGGATATGGGAGGGCATTTGCACCCCCTGCTCTGCTGTGGCCCATGTTTTTCCATCACGGATATTCCCAGCTGCAGCAAACACCCAGCCATATATTCCCTCTTCCCTCAAACCTTGTAGGAACAAATAAAATTCGCCCCTCTGGTACTGAGATACAAAAATCTACGTAGTGAGGATGCTGAAGCCAAAACTTCGATTTGGTTTGAAGCATGCCAAGGTAATGCGATTTATAGCTGTAACATATGGGAAGGAACACCGCTGAAATGCTTTTCCTGCTTGCTAAAAATACTCACGACTTAAAGTGCCTTTGCCCTTCTTGATCTATTGGTAATTATCAAAGTAAAGCTCAATTTCACTGGGCTGGCTGAGGCCAGAGGAGAGAAATCTCTACCCCTGCCCCTATTCCCTGCCCCATTTTAGTTATCAGTTATGTCTCACATTTATTCTTATTGTTTCTGAAAAAAGTTAAAACTACTCTTCTTTAAAAAAAAAAAAAAAAAGTTTCTCTCCCCAGCTGTCATTGTTAGGGTTATTGTCAAACTATTTTTTATTTCCTTTCTCCTGCACAGCACAAGCCATACCCATTTGTGACTTCCCCCCTTAGATGCAAGTTGCCATGCTTAGATCAATTCTATAGAAATACAATAATTTACAGTAGAGAAATCATTTGGGGGAAAAAAGACAACAGAGTTGGAGCCCAACTTATTTATAAATATCTTCAAAAAGAAGCCTGGAAACATTCCATGCCAGGCTAGCACGAGGCAGAAGTGGTGGGGAGCAGCAAGGGAAGAGGTGAACAGAACAAGGATTTTTATTTTATTTTCATGTGTTTTTTGGTCTTCAAAGTTTTGTTTTCTTCTTTCCAGAAAAGAAAGGCCAGGAAATCCTCCCGGTTCAGCATTCCCAACACCACCCCATGAGATGAACACAAGGCCTTTGCTTACTGTTCCCTCCCCACCTCAGGGTGAGTGAGGACAGAGCAGCACGATGCCAACGGCTGATCCCACAGGAACACTACAAATGGAGAAAAAGCCCCGTAGGTCAACTCTGCGCAAACTTGCGGTTAATACTAGTTGTTTGGGTAGCGTGTAACTTATCCCATATCAACACATCCATTTTATTCCACCACGACAACCCAGACCAGCTCTTAGGGCCAAGTAAAGCTTCTCCTACACTTCTCGTTCCTAAACCAAAGATTAGCCGGCCAGGTCTCCAGCAAAAGCCAACAAGGCTCTCCCCTTAGCAGCAGCCAGAAGAATTTCGGTGGTTAAAAGGGAAGGAATGGCAAAAAGACTCCAAAGCTCAGAACAACTCTCTCCTGACTTGCAACCCCACTACAGGGGGAGCAAGGGGACAGGGACACGGTTACCTCTGCTCTGGCTCACGCTAGACATGGAAAAGGCCACATTCTTATCCACATCCATTCCACTCCTGACACGGAAAAGTAGGAAAGGTGGCGGAGCACGCTCAGAAGTCTCCTTTCCAACCCAAACCCTGGGCTCCCGCTTCTGCCGTTGCATCTCCACGGCAAGGTGAGGCACAAATAGCTTCACACAAAAAGGTGCTAGTGGCGCAGGATTAACCCGCAATTTTGAGACTTGGGGAAAATTCACGTAGGCTTTACCGTCACGCAGTCGGCATGATTTCCAGCAACGGAGGCCAAAAATCACCTCCCTGTATAAATACACACATATGGACGCGAGGGCAAAAGAAGCCAAAACAAAATCAAGTTTCTCCTCTCTGAAACGCTGTCAAACGCTGTCAAAGTCCTTCTTTTATCTTCTTGACTGTCTAAAAATACTGACAGAATTAAAAAAGAAAAACGATTATTACTCTGGAATAAACTGGAACAGATGAAGAAAAAAAAGAGATAAATCAGAGCTTATCTGCTTAAAATATAAACCCCTCAAGGAATATAATTTGCTGCAATTAAATATATAAAGACAATCCTCAAGATAAGCCTTAACAAATCACCTTAAGAGTTTAATAAGTTGTGGTTTGGGGGATTTTTTAATGCATGTATTAGTGTTTTAAATTGACCTGTCAAACCCACTTCTCAGCTTGTCACAACTGATGAACGCAGGAGCCAGAACAGCAAGTGTGCAAGACAGGTGAGTTCGTAGGACCACCGAGATAACTTTTTCAATAAAGAGGTTTAGAATATATAATTCTTAAACTAGCAAAAAGCCTCTGGTCTCAGCTTGTATCATACAGAACTTCAAACTTCTGCAGAGCACGACTTACTCCTCTGCCAGACACAGCAATGTCACCCTGGGAAGCTGAGTATCCCGTCACCCAACTTTTGGTCTTGGGCTCTCACAGATTGATACCAAAGTGCTTGAAAAGAGATGACGAGGCTACAGATATTTACTGTCCTACAGTAAATACACTGTTGCTCTTACATTTAAGACAGGTTTAATTGTTAATAGTTAAAACAAACCTTATACACTCTTTAGATACAAAAAACTTACTTTAACAAGCTCTCTTTTGAGCTTTCTGGGTCACTGAAGTTTAGATACAGGCTCTAATTCCCATGCACAGAAGGCATGAGTCTTTTTTTCTGGTTTTTCTTACTCGCTTTGTTCCATACACTGGGGAGCCGAATGCTCTGTTCCCAGAGCGGATACCGTGATTCACCATGTACTCATAAGACAGGGTATAAGATCTCCCACGCTTTGCCCTCAAATCCCAATCATTTTGCAAACTTCCAGCGTGCCTAAATTAAGCGGGTTTTGTTGATTTTTTTTGTCAAGTGAAAATTCACACTTCCTGCCAAACCACTAAAACCACGTTCAAACCTTAGAACGTACACCCAATTTAGTTTGTCTTAGTGGTTTTGGTGGAAATTCAGGTACATGGAGACCGCGTTTGCAAGGCTGCAATGGTAGGCTTGACAGAAGGAGGATAGTTAAGACCATCAAGTCCAGAGAGAATCAACTTGATATTTACTTGAAGTAGAAGCAAACACAAAGAAATCCAAAAACTTGTTGCTGATACCAGGCTGCTGTTGACCCTGCAGAAGCTCTGGCCACAAGGTGACCCTGTGGGAGTGGTTCTTTGTTCTGAGTTGTTTAAAACCTTTCACTTCAGTGATAGCGAGTTTACGAATCCATGGTTTAAGCTGGCGCACCCAAGGAACCTGTGGCAAAGGTGAGAGCAGACAGACAAATACCTCTTTAACTGACTTTGTTACTGGAATTGGTCTATGGTGGCTAAAAAAGGCTACAAAAAGTTTTCCATGAAATCTTACAAGACTTATACAGGGATGATTGCGCATCAATTCCTTATTCAGAATCTTTTTGGAGGGAAGAAAAAAAACAATTGGTTTTATTCCTGTCCTCCATTCTTCTGCCCTACTGTGTTTTTTCAGTTCCTTTTTCCACTCTGCTCTTCCCATGTAACAACTATCAAACACAACCGACAGATGGATTAAATCCACCAAGCTTTCCTGCTGCATTCACTGGTGTGTTTTTTGCAGCTCAATCACCCAAATCCGTTCCATTCCCATTGATGGGGATTTTAAGAGACTGCCTGTCACTGAAGAGGAGAGTTCACCTACCTGCACCACTGCATTCAGTCCATATTTGAAAGTCTTTCTTATAACCACAACTCTGGACTATCAAATAAATTATAGCTCAACAGATTTAACAATGGAAAAAAATATCTATTCCAACACTAATTTAAATTTAATCTTTTTAACATTTTGTTAAAATGGCAGTGAGAGGAATATTAAAATCAGAGCTTCAGCTCCTTTTCCATTAAGATCTCTAAACTTTGTACTGGATAGTTATGGGCATTTCTGAATGAACCAGAAGGTGGGAATTTGTGGGTAATCCCACCGAAGCTAAGGCGGGTAGGAAATCACAGCTCTCACATTCTTTTTTTCTATTATTAAATACAATGTAATTAGATGCAAGGATTCCTAGTAAAATAACGGAAGCCAATCGTCACAAACTACACCACTGGGACAATGAAACAGAATGAAAAACCAATGCAGCAATACAAAAGAGATTAGTGACACACAACACAATTTCTCACTGAAGAAAAAAGAGGAATAAATGTATATTTAAAGCTCAGAAATTTAGAGCTGGGAATAAGTGGGGAAATATGACACAGAGCAGAAGGGGAAGGGAAGGAACAGGCATTTATTATCTCAAGATCTAAACTTCAGGGTTTCCAGAAGGAGTAAAGAAGCAGCAAAGAAATTCCACTGCAGCCTCTTCTGACACAGACGTGCCCGATGCTGCTGTTACCTGGCCATACGAATTGACAACTGATGCACAGCTCTTGAAAGCTGACAGCTAGAAATCTGTAATTTAGCAAAGGTAGCTATTTTTGAGCACTTACTCAGGAAAAAGCTGGATTTAGCTCAGAGAAGAAGTAGCCGCTGCCTGCAATTGTCCCAGAAAGTAACTGGCGGTGTCAAAAGATTCACGTAGGGGCTTTTAAAGCTTTAAAAATCTACAGGCACAAGCAGGAAATTAATGTTTGTACTTTTTCTGACTAGCCTAATTATAACTTTCAGCCCTAAAGCAACTTTCAGTATTAACTGAACTCAAAGTTTAAACTCAGTCTTCCTTCTGCCTCAACCATCATCTAATTTCTTATCTTCTCCCGGGCCCTACTAAGGCTGGAAATCTCATTTTCAAAACTAATTCTCTCCCTTACTGATATCTGATAACAGCCCTCAGGATTGCAAATTCGATCGTGATCATAGCAGAACATACTGACAAGAGAAGCCAAATGCTCCAAGTATTTACACCACCAGCAATAACTGGTGTTTATTTACACAGCGGTAGTAACAGAGTTGATTCACAGAAGGCAAAATAGTTTCATGTCACAGCTGATATTACAGCCACCCTCTGCGAACTTCAGGTGGATAAAAGCCGGGGATATTAAAAAAAAAACTAATTAAGTTCACCAATTAAGATAATTTACCATGGATAAAGAAACATTTTGAAAACAACTTCCCTGTTCAGAATTACAGTGGCTTTCCTCTAGTACAGCTCAATGCAGTTCAGAATCACTTTATTGGAAAATTCTCTTGATCACCGACAGACGTGCAACGCAGGGGAGCACCCATCTCCAGAACTCTGAAATGCACTTGGCAGAGTGCTCCGTCTACTGAACTGTCAAAGCAAAACCACAGAGAGGATACTAAAGAGTGTTATTCGTCCAGTTTTTCAAGCTGGAAAGACGGTAACATGGAACTCTCAGTTATCCTGCCAATTAAAAAAAAACCCAAAACAACCAAACACAAAAAAAAAACCAAACAAAAAAACTCAACAAACTGGTCTGCAGAACTGTCAGAGGGTACGAGCTGTGCTCCATGAATAAAGAAATACCCTATTTGGCATGTCAGAAAGGAACTGCAAATTTACCTCCACAAAGAAAAGTGACTACGGAACAGTACAAGTAGCCTTATTGCAGCTGGAGAGGAGCTAGGGATAAGGAGAACAAGGAAAAGCTTACTCTTAGTATAAGGTACCTTCAGAGGCAGTATTAAGTGATGTATTACTAATGACAGCTTTGCTTTTCAGAGGCTAAAATGTTTTCATTATTTCAAAAAATTTCAAAGAAAATATGCCTTACGTTCACAGTAAGCAGAAATAGGAACTGTTTAAGATTTTGTACTTTACACTGCTCAATTTCCTCTCCCCACTGCAATTACCTGTCTGCAGAGGAAATAACACAACATTCTGCACTTAGTTAGGAGCTTTACAAGAACAATGAACACACAGAGTAATGCCACATTATTTTTAACCAGATTTTTTTTTTAAGAGCATTAAAAGACTTTATGAAGACAGAATTCTGATGGCTCCATGACAGCATTACTAAATGCAAACCAGCCTTGGAATATTTCCAGCATCTTTACTGCAACCTTTTCATTGTGTGAGGTGCTTTTGTCAGTAAAGACGTTCTATAGCGCTCACTTGAACTGGCAGCATAAATGTCACTGCACTCAGGTGATTAAAATAATACCAAAGCTCCCTCAGCCATGGTGTTCTGATATGACAGCTTAGTGCCTACTACCTTTAAAACCTGTACTACGTTATATATAGTCGTTTACTGTGAAGGTCCCAAACGTATCATCCTCAGCAGTCTCAGACATAAAATATTTCTCATGCTTAGGAAAAAAAAAAAAATCTTCCAAGATACTGGAGATTCCTGTTAGACTACTACCTGCCAAAATAAAGAAATGTTAAGACAGTGTAACCATTAAGGCTGTTGCTTTTCTGCTATTTGAGAGCTTTGATGTGACAACTTCAACTTTTATTTAACAGCTTCATGCACCTGACATCGTCTCACACAACCTTCAGATGATAAGGCAGCATCATTTGTGGCGATGCAGCTGAAATAAGGGGTGTCATTTCAAACATTAACTAAAAAGAAATGTAGTATATAGTTAGAAGACAAAGGATACTGCTTAGCTAAGTCCTTCTTTATAAGTTTTTGCTGCTTTGCTGCTCTTAAATGTGTTGAATTTTCCACAGTTTGTATTTTTCTATTTTTTAAGGCAAACAATGTTAGAAATACCTGATTTCAGTTGACTTAAGCATCTCTTCAGCTAGGGCATGGCTCAAGCTAATTCAGATCATATCTTACATCCAAAAAAATATTTGCATTTTCTCCTTCAGGTGTAGACCAGCAGACAGGCAAATTAAACAGTATTTTTAAAGTAACAGGGATCACTGGAGAGGAGAGATACGTAACAGTAGCATTTGCTAAGTTGGCAAAACGCCATTTGCCTACTTAGACCTTGACTTCTTCTAACCTGTTTGTTTTAAATAAAGATCAAAACCTTCGGATGTTCAGTTTCACCAGCACTTCGTAAAGTGCTTACAAGTTCTGTACCATAACCAACTTTAAACATATTTAGACAGAGTGGTCATTAAAAAAAACCCAAACTGTCTCAAAATAAGCAGAATATAGCTTCTGCTGAAATAACCTCTGACCATGTCTATTGTTCTACAGAAGTCATCAGTAGGAGTCCCTTCTAAAGGCCAAGGCTCTTTGATTTGGTTCATTAAACCTGACATTTTTGAAAGCTGCTGTGAGTTGTTTGTGGCTAAGCAGATGCATAAATTTGGAACATGCAAGCCCAAGATCACTTTCAGATATCCTATAAGTAAATAAGGAATTAAGAATGAAAGAAAAAGTTTTTTTTTTTAATGGTATGAGAAGAGTTAAATAAAGAAGAGTGGTGATCAGACACAGACCCTACACAGTAAAGACAAAATGCTCATCAGTCTATTTTGCTGCGGACTTTTCTCCTGCCAGAATTACACATGATAACACAGAATAAGGGGTAGGTCAATACTCTTGCTGATCCCCATACTTTAAATGCCGGAAAACAAATACCGTACGTGTCCTTTTATGCTTCTTTATAACATTTCCTTCCTGCGCCATTTCTTTTTCCATCTGACCACCCACTGTTGCTTTTATCCACGCAGGAATATGACGACTGGGGCAGTAGGCTGGGACTACAGAACTGGGATTACAGCACCCGATTACAGCACCTGACCTCCCAAATTTAGAAACCAAATGGGCTCCTAGCAAACACTTTCCGTGGGGCAGAAGGAGTACCTGTGTCCTATCCAAACAGTCTTTGTAACTGGTGTGCCTCCTCTGCGGTCACTCTCCCACTAGCTGCATTTCAGACCATCCTGCTAGCATCCTAACTTACTAACGTCCTGCAGCTATTTAAAACCACGCCTTTAACATACATCCCCACAGCATTAATAATGAGATTTAAGCCTAAAAAAAACCACCAAAAACCTACCCAGAGATTCTGAAACCATGCTGAAAGTTATCAAGCCTACATAAATAGACACATGTATATGTAGGCTTGCTATTTATTTACTCATTCATTCGCTTATGTTTCTTTCCTGAAGCCTGGATGATTTACGTCAAGTCCTAAGTTATTTACAGAGATACCAGGGAGATTTCTCCTCTGCAGTGTCACACCACACCTGTCACAACGTAATTAAGGAGATTACTCCATTTCAAGTGATATCTCTGCTTTTCCTAGAGGCAGAAATTCATGGTTTTTGAGAAGTCCTGAGGGAGTGAAGAGTAACTAGTAAGTTTGGTCTAGAAGATAATAGAAATTGCCAACACGACCTCTTTCCCAGCAAAGGTCAAAGCAATACTAGGCACATCTAGTCCATGTAACTTGTAAGCAAGAGACACTGCTTATATCTCTGTTGCAACTGTCCGCTCCACAAATATAGGCTCGGTTGCAGCCTCGGGAGAGATTGGTAGGAGCCAGTAACTCACACAAAACTCCTATTTTTCCAAGCACAACCTTGCATTAAAAGTTATACACCAATCCCATTGGCCCTTGCACAAATCTTACCCACACGTGGCTCAGATTGGGTCCTCCTGGCCTTAACACACCCCAGAGCAGCAAGAAGAAACCGTGCTTGGGGAGGGTTGTTTCAGCCCCTGATAATTCACCAAATCAGTCTTAATTAGCCTCAGTTATTGAAGAGCCTTCTGCCCTATTAAAGATTGATTAGCTCAGATATGCTGCTGTAAAAATTGCTTCCTGCCGTGGCAGTTTACGATGTTTGCTTTGCAGAACAGCAGCATGAAGAAAGGACGCTTGCACCAGAAAGACACACGGCTAATAAAATAAATTCCTGGAATCTGAGCTGGCCTCTTAAAAACACTCACCAGGTACGCCGCATAATTACACTCCATAATTATCCTAATGTGCACAATTAAGAGCTGAATAAACACCATGAATTTAAATGAAAAAAACCCAGGCATAGGTTGGTGCTGCTACTGGAATATTTAAAAATCCAAAATATACAACACTGCTGCTGTCTGTTTCTGCAACCACCACAACACAAAAGCCCCTTGCTGAAATCCGCTTAGCTACTTCCCACCAAATCAAAAGAACAAAAATAAAGCAATAAAACTGTTTCTCCTACAGCTTATTCGCATTGTTTCCTTCTCAATCCCATCTTTTGGCACAGTCACAACTGACACAGTAGTTCATCCACTCCTGAGATGTCCATCTCCTACAAGCTCCCCACTCCCCCCAAGACCTCCCAAACTAAAAGCCATCCTACTGAGAGGGACTGCTGCTACCTTCAGCCAAGCCAAGGCAGAAATCCCAGGGCGGGTTAAGGAACAGGTGTCGTTATAAGCGACCGTGCCCCATAACTAACGTCTTCTCCATGGACAAAGGTTTTGGCATTTTCAGACAGCCAAGATAAAAAACCGCAACGATTCCAAACAGCTCTCTGCCTGCTACTGCATTTCTCCTCCTGGGCACCTAAACCGATGCTTTCTGATCAGTTATCTTTCCCATCAGGCAAGACATTTCTCATACTCACCACTCAACGGCTTTGTCTGCACTAGCACCTTCCTCACCAGGCTTGCCATACTGTAATCTTTACCCACGTTGTCTAAACCTGCTCAGGACCAAACTGGGTGGAAGAGTTAAAAAAAAAATAAAAAATAAAACCCAAACGCCTGCATCAAGTCCCTGCGTCTTCACCAGCTCCTTGGCTTTTTTCTACTGAGGCTGCCCAGCGCCTGGATGAACAAGGCTGAACACACACACACACACGTGTGCGCGCACACGCACAGGAAGCTTGGAACCGAATCAGTATGAAACGTACTGACTTCCTTCTTCATGCTCCAGTATCTCTGCTGTAAACAAGCACTGCATGTTAGCTAAGCGGAGCTGAAAATTCCAGCAGAGAAGGACAAAAGAAGGGAGTGGTTCGAGCAAGGAATAACTATTTAAAATACACAAACATCTTCCCATCAGATTAAAAACTAGCTCTTAAATTAGGCAAATCTTGGAGCCATTGTTGTGACAGAATAATTCAAGACAAACAGGAGACGCTGCTTCCTCCTCTGGAGAGGGCTCCTGGGTTTGCAGAACGAAATGTCCCGTAAGATTTTCAAGCACCCGGACGAAAGTCTTGAGAAGCGTTCATGTCACTCCTGGGACAGAAGGTGAAGGGGCAGGCAGACACAGAAACAAGCCCCAGAAGAGGCACCACCATCTACAACTGCTGCACCTCGCAGTGTAGGTGCTGTGAAGGAGCAAGGGAGGGATGCTCAACTTGTGCCTGGGTCAGACCACATGGCTGGGGCTACCAGCTGCAGCGCCCCAAGCCAGCCCCCATCTCTCGGGCAACAAACTCAGCCTGGCAGGAGCACGTGTGTGTGCAGGGATTAGGCAGGAGGCACCGCATCCTCTCTGACTGCCTTTCATCAACAGCCTGATTGCATTCTGAGAGACCTCAACCTCACCTCACACAGCTTCAGGCTTCTTTAGTCTTCAGCAGGTTTTCTCCACTGCTTTGAGGCATTTAACTCACGGCAGCTCACTTCTGAGCAAGCTGGAGAACACGCCAGCAGCGTGCATCAGGCATGCCACCAAATCCTGCTGCGCAGACCCAGAGGATTCTAACATTTTCTCCCACTTCTGCCAACAAACTCTTGATGCATAAGAGGCAAGCAGGTCAAGCTGTCCTAACCCAAAATGCTCCAAAGGAAGACGACAGTGGCTATAACCACTCCGCTGGATCTCCAGCAGGCCCATGCACTTGGCAGGTGGGATGAGCAAGGGCAAGCAGAGCCCACGAGAGGGACAACCAAACACTGACCACCCTCACCCTTGGCCAGGATGCAGCCACGGCAGCTTTTCTGCTTGCAGCAGCCTGGCTGCTGGCAAATGCAAGTCTGGTGGATTTCTCCCCAATCACCCACAGCAAGAAAGGCTGAGAAGCATGTGGCTCCACAACACTAAAAATGTTTTCTTGTTTCGAAAAGTATAGCAAAGTTACAGTAGTTCCTGGTCTGGGATCTTCAGCAGCCGCTCTGACAACATGGTGTCACGGTGGGGACACAGTGAATATAGTGTCTGACCACTGCGCGCTTTCTCAGACTATGTCACACAGCGGTGACCAACACAAAAGGCTAAGTGAAGAGAAGCTGGCAGCTTGGCAACGCCTAATCCCAAGATGATAAGAAGTGCCTGTCTGAAAAAGCTGCCATCTTATGCCTTTTCAGACAGATGGATGTTATTTATTCTCTATCAAAGGCCACTTATCTCATAAAAGAGCTTTATTAAATCCAAGCTGAAACACTGAAAGATCTGAGACTATTCAACAAACATCCTTTTTATTACCACCACGCAAAGTTGGCTCCTAAAAGATCCCCGATTTTTTTCTTACTCCCTAATTCAGCAACAGCAGACTCCACAGTCCACTTCTTCCCCTCTTCTTGCCATCCTGTCTTTAAAGACAAACCAAATTCTCATAAAGGTGAAGTAAAATTAAATTGCTGCTATCCCTTAAGGCTTGTGCAAGCAAGTCTCTCAGTCTTCTGCCAAAGGGCTTCTTCTCCTTCTTCCACTGCCCAGGATTAAAAATCAACACTTCATTACAGAAGAAGTGGACACAGTTTCAAACCTTCACTTCCATTTAAGCAGAAACAACGTGATGGAGATCAACTGAGGAAGTGTCCCTTCGCTTGAACAGTGGCAGCTGTCCCACATGCCACAGCTGGTCCATGCCCTGCCAGAAGTCGTCATCCAGATGTTGGCTCATCCCTCCATCCTCTCTCCTGACAGCTTTTGAGATACAGGCAAGAAACTGGTCATGCAAGTTCTAGCAAACTCTTCCCAACTGGTCTTTTAAATGGGCCCCATGATCAACCTCTACTTATAAGATGATTCAATAGAAAAAAACCAAAACCCAACAAACCAAACAACCCCAAAATAATTAACTGTCTCCAACAACCAAATGACAGCCCACATCAGTTGGACTTAAGGACAGCCCAACCACATGGACTGTGCCTGGATCTGTATGTCCATATGCACAAGCACATCCAGGGACAGAGCAGGACCATCCTCAGTCTCTTGGGCTGCCTTTGGTGACCAGCACCAACATCACGCAAGTCCCTTTTGCGAAACCAATCTGTACACAAGATAATGTGAAGTTCCTGTAGTCCAATATGCCAGCTACCTGCCTTGATACAAGTGTTTACGTGCATGTCTACCGAAAGGTATTCAGAATTTCATTGTTCAAGTATAATGAACTCACTGCTACAGTACAAAACACAAATCATGTCTTTAATACGTGTCAGTTGAAGAAGACTTCACATTAACGCCCTCATCCCTGCCAAGTACTGAAACAATTACTGCATGAATATTAACAGGGGTTCCTTGGCAAGATGATGCGATTACCACAGGGAATCTCAGGAGATGCTGCAAGGCTCCACACGATGCCTCAAATTTGTATCAATTTAAAGAGCGATTATTTCAGGCAGCAGGGGCTCCTCAGCCTGCTTATGGCGGGGGTTCCAAATCATAAAAATAACAACCCCCAGGATGAGACCGCTTGGGAGCGGGGGAAAGAACACATTGCTGCTTCCACCAGCTGCCCTCTGAGGAGTCACAGCCCTCTGTGTTTTCAGAAAGCAGCTCTGCTGCTTCTCACACTCCAAAGAGAAGAACATGGTATCTATTTAAGGTCACATACAAAGACGAGTCTTGTCGGTTAACCCCCTGAAGGGGTTTTCCAGGATAAACCAACATGGTACCATACAGACAGGAAGGGCAGAATGAACAGGAGCATCCAGGCTTCAGGTCAGCAAAACTGTGCTCAAACTCTTCCAACGCTTTGACTTTCAACCCCACTTCCCCAGTGTTAGAGGCTCTCACCTGTTACACACCAAACTGAACCTTACGTTTTACACACTTCTACGGTAAAAGCCAATTCCAGCTCCTCACCTGGTTCCAGAAACGCAAGGAGCCTGTCCAGGTTCAGGGCTCTTCGGGCAGCCAGGATGATCCTCAAAGGTTTAATGCTTTAGTCTAAAACTTCAAAAGCAGCACCTTAAAAGTGGGCATCTCCCCTTTGCTTGCCATGGGATTATGCAAAGTTGTAGTAAAAGGATTTTCCTAACAAAAACAGTAGTTAGAATTTTTGCTTCAGTTACAAATACGCTCAAAACCAGAGAAACTATCTCCTTGGGCAGCTAGGATCACAGAATATATTTCAAGCTTGAGATCTCGTATATGTATGATAGGCAACTCTGGATCAAGACATAAAGAGGATGTTGTGACTTCAGGTCACATTCCTACTCAAGATCCACCAGCACCTCCAATTTTACAGGCTCTACCAAAAAGGAAGGACATCCTCTCCCCACCCTTGAATACCCCTCCTTCCACAGACGCTTAAAAAAAAAAAAAAAAAAAAAAACTGACACCCAGCACAGTGACCTGATGTTTTCCATGCATTTGCCCTTTGATAAGCACAAAAAGGCCTGCTGCTGGGCGTTTTCCCTGTTAACCTTCCTGACCAAAAACATTAATGCTCGGAAGAAAACGGAGCTTAATGCAGTAGGTAATGATACTAAATATAAGCAGTGAGTCAAATCACTTTGTTTCTCAGGCATTAAAGTTAACAAGTTGTTTCAGAAGTTCAAAAATGCAGTCCCTGGGCAGACTGTAGAACAGTTGCTCATTTCCCATTTTTATATCCATTATTTTTAAGCTAAATATATTCTTAAAAACAGAATTATTACAAAACTCTATGAAAATTAATCTCAAGTATTTTTTCACAACAGCTGTTACTATCAAAAAAACCTTTCATCACCAGTGACCAGCTAACAAACCATTATTATGACTGGCATAAGTAAAAAGAAAGGAGGTACAGAGAAAAGCACACAGGACAGGGAGGATCCAGGAGACCACTGTGAATCCTTTCTGACTGCTCCTGCCATGGGTTTGGCACCGAAGCCACAGACCAGAGTGTTCAGGCAAAGACAGATTAAATTGGCTCGGATGGTCACGGCCAGGCAAAAAGCTGAGCAAGTCTGCTCCCCAACTCCACGAGAAGGACAGGGAAAAGTCCAAACCGTCGACCCACCCTTGAAATCAAAGTCTCAGCGGCTGGCAGAGCGACAGAAAGCCAGCAGTCGACGCTTCCTGCTATGCAAAGGATGGTGGGAGGCTGCTTTTGAAACAGAAAAATATACGCTTTTTAAAAAGAAGAGATTAAACATCTAACAGGCAAGTCAGCAGAGGAAATCAATGATGCGTTAATCGTTTTGATCATTCTCAAAGTATTTACTCAGTTTGCACTCAAAACCTTTTTTTTAAAGAAAAAAAAACCCAACGCACAAATGAAAGCCCTGCTGGATTATTTTTAATTTTTAAAAAATAAAATTAAATTTTTTTTTAATTTCATCTCTACAAATATTCACTAATTCCCTACCTCCCATCCCTGCAAACTGTGTCCAATCCAGAAAAAGTAATCTAATTTAAAATTCAACTTTTAAAGCCAGTTCAGTACCACATCTCTCTAATACATTAACTAGGAATCAAGAAAGCCAAGGAAGAGAGCACTGAGATTACACAGGGGATCACTATAAATTTGACTCCAGAGATGGTCTTTATTTGGGAGCAGAAATATATTTATTTTCTGTGTCTAAATACCAATAGCAGCTCTGTGTCTCTGGTTTGCTTTAGCAAAATTTGAAATGCAGGGAAGTTATTAGTAACCTCGGGCGTCATTAATGTTGCTGTGACTGACACAACAATAATGCTTTACAAGACACCTATAGCAAGAGGTGGGGGGTTGCGGGAAGACCCATATATGCTTCAAGAAATGTGCTGATAAAATGACAGATCGTCTTTTCAAATCTAAGATGTCAAAAGCAAACGTCTCTCATAACTAGATAGGACAAAAACCCAACACTGTGAAAAAAGCTGCAAACACGGAATCACCCTTTTTCACGCATGCAGCATGAATTCTCTATTTTAGAGTCAATTATTTCATCTACATTTTACCGTCTGCAAAATCAAACTTTCTGCCAGCAGCTCAGCAAATTCTCAGTATGGGGCTGAGGTTCACCACGGCCACGGAACACACACAGTCCTCACTGAAGTTTCCAGGAGCTATTTTATCTCAATTTTTCAAACCTCAAGCTCCTTCCCAAAACAGGTCTCCTCTTCTTCCCTGCTCCCTCTGGAAGAAGTCCTCTTCTCCCAGCAGCTTCTCTTAACCACACTTGCACACTTCCTAGTTGAAAAAAGAAGGAAAAAAAGAGGGCAGGAAGATGAGGCCAAGTCCTCTGACAGGGGGGTGTGGAGGTCAAGCACAGCAAGTCAAGGAGACCTTGTATCCGTGCTCAGAGATGCAGTTGTTGGGTCTGCAGGGCGATCGCAGCAGCTACAGGCGGGCACAGAACAAAAACGGCAGGCCGCCCC
>NW_009705249.1:187651-204759 GCF_000703405.1 Apaloderma vittatum
AAAAACCCGGCAGCCTGCCACTGCGCAAGCACCTGTTGTGCCGACACACCAACCCTGCAAGTATAAAGTAAAAAAAATCCTCCCAAAATATGAGCTACAGTGCGACAAGTGTTTCTCACTTCCAGCACAACATAGTTGATAAACAGATTAGCTTTGCCACAGTTCATCCAGTATTTTAAAGTACACTAAACAAAAAGCAAAGAAGAGTGAGGATTTTAATCCCGTCAATGAAATGTGTTGATATGGAAGAATTTGCAGATTGTTCTCTCCCACTGACCTCCCTCCTCTGGGAGACAGGCAATTTTCTGCATAAACGTGTGAGGAAAAACATGACAAAGATTACTTTGGAGCTGCAATTTGAGCCCAACGAGTAAATAAAAGAAGAAAAAAAAAAAAAGAAAAAAGAGACAGAAGCTAAATTCAGAAGATGGGAAATCTGAAACGAAAGATGAAAACGAACTGTAAAAATTATGCCACTGCCAGTAGAGGGGAAAAGCCTTTGAGACTGACACACAGGCCTGTGTGCCAGCCTGGCAGATCTTGGCAGCAGGGAGTTTTCAGGAGCCTAATTGCCTCTGTTAACTGTTGAGTGAATAACTCAGAATCCAGACAAAGAGGAAATTTATTGGAAACTGAACAAGAAACAGCCAGTGGTTCTTGCTGCAGGTTAAGGTGCTTTTAAATACAATGAGCAATAAAGACATTACAGCTTCCTATTCAAATCTCACATCTGCAAAATGCAAGGGAGGAAAGTAGGGAAGGGGAAAGTCAGGGAGAACAAGGATGGGAAACTAAAAAACGATCCAATATCTACAACAGATTGAATGGCGAGAAAACAGGACAAACGTGCACTTGGGTTTTGCCTTCAAACACTCTGCTGGTCCTCCCGCAGGACTTTGCAGCCCTTAGCCTAGTGTACACAGGTGCACATAAGCTAGAAATGCATACGGTACCTCTCTAGAAAAAGAATTTTGAGGTGCATACAGGAGACAGAAGTGTGTTCCTGTAACCCCACATTCAGCACAGAGAGGAAACGCTGTTTGCACCTGCAAAAGATCCATCTCGCTTCTGATGGCTGTTACTGCAGGACCATTCCCAGTTCGTGCCACTGGCTCTGCTGGGAGGCGAGATAAATGATTTTGCTGTCAGCATCAGTGCAAGGAAAGATACATCAGACCTCATCTTACCCAGCACCCCTCATTTCAGAGGGGGATCTCCAGCCAAAGGATGCTAACAAGACAAAAGAACACGTGCCGCCTCACATACCTTACTCATTGGTGCTCTGCGTAAAGAGTACATCATTCACTAGTGTGGGAAAAAATTACCTATTTTATTGTTGGATACTGTCAAGATAAAATAACAAAATAGTGCTATTACTGTGTTAGTAAACTGCCTTATCTTTATAAATAGCAAAACACCAAGTTCGGAATGTAACTGACGGTAATTGGAGCTTTCTCTACTCTTCAAGGTAGCAGAGACTCAAAGCTATCCATCTCCCGCATTTCTCAGGCAGCCCCTGGTGATATCAAACTTAGTCATTTGTAGCTTTATTGATAACTCTTGAAGTCCGGAATAGGTTTATTCCAAGTGTCAGTATTTTAAGAGGAAAATGCAGATTTCAACATTTATGTTAAAGGTTTTTTTTACCAAGAAGCTCAGCCAACCAAAGTGACCATTTTGCAAAAAACTTTTCTCGACACATGGCAATTTGTCTCTCTCTTGCCTGCTTAAAAATAATACGCATGGCTCTTAAAATATTAAAATACTCCCCTAAGTCTAAAGGTTAAGTTCTAAAAAGGCAAGAGGTACAAGCCCTGTGACCTCCTTAGCTCCCACACATGTCACCTTTCCAGGCAACTGCATCCTCAAGACAACTTGTGCCCACCAATCAGTTTGTCCACCTCCAAAAGGCAAGGGACCAACACTCCGTGTGTCCCACCAGTTGATTCGACTTTCTCCTCCACACTGGGAGCATCCCTCTGCCCTCGCATCCCCCAAATCTTCAACAACAGGGACTACTGAGCTCCAGAGTCAGGACAAGAGGAGAAAAAAGTTCTGGTGACACTGCAAGACCAGTTTAGGCGTATTACAAAACTGCTCCAGAACAGAATAACCAGAACCCCACTCAGGATGTGATCCCCAAAAAGAACGGTGGCATTGGGGAAGAGGGTGCTGCGGTGCCACTATCCACCTGGAATGATCCACCCACGAGGCATGTGGCAACATGAGAGAGGCCGGGCTGCTCAGGTCCTCCTCCACAAGAGCAGAAGAAACTGGCTGATCTCCCTCTTCCACCACCACAGACCAGACATATTTGATCGCTGTGATTACACACGGGATCATACACTTTTGCAGTTGGCAGACAGCTGCCAGAAACCCACTCTTAATCCCTAAACTTGCGCACATTCGTAAGAAGAGTTCAGAACCACAGGAGAAGCCTGTAATTTGCTCTCTGAAATAACCCTAAAAGCCCATGGCAAGCCATGTGCAAAGGAATGTGTTTCTCCTCACCAACCCTCAAAAGCGAGTGTTTCAGTCCCACATCACCATGGGAATCAAAACTGCCATTTCTGAAAAATCATGGATTTACACATTGGCTGCGTGGAAGTCCGAACACATAGTTTGATGAGGCAATTGTTTTTGTGTCAGCAGAACAGAAAGGCAGTTTTCAATTGCTTTGCACAATTCTTCCTCATATGCTTTCCCCAAAAGATCTTTACACAAGCATGGGCACACCTCTGCCACAGGGCAGGCACTTGTGTTTTAGAGTGGGGGAGAGAAAAAAAGCTGTAAGATATTGCGGCCCAAAAAAGCAAAGCACCTCTTCACACCAGATTCCAGCTGTGTTGCTAAATGAAAATCAGTGAATTTTCCCTCCTACGTGCTTGTAGTCCTGGGCTTTTGCTTGCACCATAATTAGTGGCTACCTAGCAAGAGGAAAACCCAATCACTTTCTGCTCTTTCGTCCTCTTCACAAGTATGTCTGGAGAGGGTGAAATCATGACGGTGAGGGGCAGTAATTATGAAGAAGATGCTCATTTTACTGAAGGAATATCTTTATGCATGTGCAACAGCTACCTTGTTTATCGAAGCCGAGTTGACCACTCATTGCTTTCTTGCAACTGTGAATCAAGAGTCAGCTGAAAACCTGCAGGGGGTAGCTGGAGTATTATGCCAAAGCTGCCCAGGTTTTTCTAGGAAGGGGTAAGTCAGATGTTTGACAAGCTGCCGGACCACAACCGGAGGAAGCAACAGGCAGCCAAAAAAACCTCACTTGCCCAGAGAGAGAGAGGCCTTCCCCACAAGTGTAAAACAGCTCTAGGATACCATTTTCAGGAACGGCAAAAAAGCACTCTGGGCTCCCAAAGCATGGTTTCAAACGCTAATTCACCACTGATGCATCAATAACTAGCTAGAATTTGTGCAGAATGGTTTTATGTAAAATGATTGTTTTACGGGAGCAGGCGGAGAGTGAGTGAAAACAAATCTCAAAAGCCCTGAATAAAGTACAAGCTCAGAAGCTGAGTGAGGAGACCCAAGAGATTGTCTCCTTGGCACAGAGCCACAGAGAAAGCTTAGAATTTTAGTGGCAGGGGCGGATCCCACGGACTGAAAAAGAACACAGGTAAAAGACATCCCGAAGAATATCACTATGAACAGGATATGACTTTTGGTAGAAAATCAGCAAGATGGGACACAGCTCCACATGGGACAGCGGTGAGGAAGGGAAGCACATAGACAAAAGAAACAGGATGAGATATACCATGAACCAACAGAAGAAGGAAATTAGAAAGGGGGGGAGAAAGAAAGGATAAAGCCAGACTGGGTGTTTTAGGGGTTGGCAAAGAGACAAAATATAAGAGGTGTAATAAGTGAAGTGTATATAACTGCTTCTTTCCTATAAAACCATATGGGACAAGATCATACAGGTACTTTTCAGCTCAGGTAATAAGCACATATCCTCAGGCTAGTAAGTGCTAGGTATATTCTTCCAAGGACTTGAGGAAATATTTGCATTAAAAATACAACGGAATGCTACTTAATCTGCTGTGCAATCTGAATCCCCACTTATAAATGGCAGGGACTGGAGACAATGAGAAATTGCTAGATTACACAGTTCTCTGCGATGCAGTTAGCAACAGCTGAGGGGTAAAGTTGGAAAAACACCAATGGACTTAGGAATGCCAAATTAAGTTTGCTTGCACAGTTGCTGCTAATAAAAACCACAAAGCCTTTCCCTCAGTCTCTGCACCATCTCATTCATAACACCAAAAGAGAACCAAAATCATAGTAAAAGCCTCAGAAAAAGAAAAAAATCCTGTCTCTATCCCAGCAGTTAAGTAACTGGAGTGGCTGCAAAGCTGGGTACAGCTTCACGTAGGATTCTCCAAGGAAGATTGTCGGTGAAGCCCATCCCCAACACGGGCAGGAATTAACTCACTACTCCAAGTGCCAAAGACAGCAACGCACACACCCCAGCAGGAGAGGCACTTGGGCTTAGAGCAAAATGTGTAATTTCACGGCGATGAAGTCATGACGCAGAATCAGACAGGAAAATATTTTCCTACTATCTCATGGACAGTTGGAACTTGCTAAAATTTATTAAAAGCTCTGTTGGGAGCTACAAAACGGTTTCTTTGTTTTCTAGAGCCGTAAAGTCCTCACCAAGCATGAAGGGCTGGCTTGCGAATCACAGAAGCAAGCGTAAAGCGCTAATGTGCACTGAGCTACAGAAGCTACTCTGTCGGAGCTCGGTAATTACATGAACGAACGGATCTATTAACAGCGAGTCTAAATACAGCCCCCCAAGGGGCTACAACTCAGTCAATGGCATTCTGAAAGGAAACGTTGCTCTTGCAAGGGAACTGCGACAGCAGAAGGGAAGACTAGCCAGGTGGTTATTTATCAGCAATGAGAAATTACCTACTTATGGAAAATAAATTGTGCTATCTTAAAAAAAAAAAGCCAAAACAAATTACACTACAAAGAACTTAATTTCACACAGGCCGCATTTAGAAGCACATCAGTTCACTCTAATTTGCCTTTCTACAGCAGATCAGCAATAGAAATTCTCAGCTTGCATCTAAATCGAAGCGTTTCCTAACTGCATTAGCAAAGTAAAAACCACAGCGCTGCATTTAACAGTTTTACTGTTGTGAAAATGATTCAGATTTCGGAAGGCAGCTTTTCCTGCTGTAAGGAAGATGTGTCAGTGAATTACTCAGACCAACAGCCCTTCACAACAGTTAACCCTCCTGCACGAGGAGAATTACTACTGGAGAGCAATGCATTTTGTAGAGCAAACTCATCCCAAAAGCCCCCTAACAAAATTCTCTTGTAGCCTAAGGAGTCATCCTTCAAAGAAACATGTGTTCCTGACTGTTTTCTTGTGTAAATGACACTGTAAAGCAGAGATTTACCTTCACAGGTCAAGCTTACCAGAATTAGTCCCATAAAATATTTGCGTGTTTTCTACAACATCAGATTAATTCAGTTTTATCCTTGTCACCTATCGGGAGCTGCTGTATCTATATTGCACCCAACCCAACACACAGGAAAAGCCCTTTAAGAAGCAGGAGGATTATTTGCACGTAGCAGAAACCAAGAAGTCAAAGAGCAAACAGGAGGAAGGCTGCACAGTCAGAGATGTCACACTGCATTCCTTGGAAATACTATCACTTTATTACTCTTCTCTTCAAGGAATTGGGCAAAGCTGCAGCGCTTGTGAAGATGACCAACAGGAAAAAGGGATAAAGAAGTGAAGGTGTGGCAAGCAATAGTCAAAACCAAGATTACTCACAAAGAAGCTCTTATAAATAAACAGGCTTTGTTCCCTGCTTTTGATTTTGCATCTTTCACACACCTCTTTGCTTATATTTGCGCGTATGTTTTGAGTTTTTCCTTTACGAAAAAAAAAAAAGATAAAAATGCACACAGCTTGGACTATGCCTATGCTGTACGGGCAGCAAACAGCCACAGACCAAGTCACCAACTTCCAACACAGCTGGCATCAGGCATTCCACAGACTACGGTCCTTTTGTTACCAGAGCTGAAGGACATCAAATATTTATATCTCATCTGACTAACACATGGTGCTCTAGCGTACTTACATTTTACGCAGTCTAAGCTTTCAGTCTGAAAGAGAGTGGAAGTTTTTTAAATTGGTATTTTTATATTTTCAAAGGAGATCACAGGATCAAACATTAGTCCACTGTGCTCAAACTACCCGAAATGGTTGCTCTGACACGACATTAACTTTCTAAAAGTTTTATCATCGGGTGTGTAGTGAAGCCATATACTTGAATTCTTTTTTTTTAATCAGCCATTTTTATCAGACTTACTCCTGTCTGAGAGATCAGACAGGAAAGGAATAAGAAGTAGCCTTAAAGTGAAACCTCTTAATTTCCCACATTGAGCAATGCTGATTGTAAATAGAAACAAAAGCTTAAAAAAAGAAAATCGTTGCTATACACTGTCAAATGTCACTTCACACGAACTGACATTAGTAAGAGATCTGCTGCAATGCCAAATTCAGGGCTGTGCTCATCTACCCCAATGCACTGTGGAAGCTGGTGCTTGCAAAGAAAGAAACTCACGCTCCAGTCCTTTGTGTAGTCAGCGGTAAAACCCACCCTAAAAATCAATTCCTTTCAAACACATTCAGTCTCAGCTTGTGTTTGGAGTAAAAAAAATTCTAAACACAAAGATCACTCCTTATGCTACTGAGGATGACCAACTCCATACATAGTTATTTGGCACAAGAAAGCCACAATAATAAATCAAGCTTTTATTCTGCATGATGTTCCTTTCATCTTTAGCTACGCCGCACCACCATCCAGGGTTCTTTAGGAGACTCACGCCCTGAGACTGAAGGGACTATCTTACAGTCCACAAGGCTTATTCTCCTGTGTAACACGAATCCTTAAGCTTTCAGCTAGTCATCCTTGTGCCGAGTCCAGCTACTTTGTTCAGTACACAGCGAACGTACTAACATGCTTACCCCACATACACGTCAGACCCCATATGTGGGTAAAAGTCACAAAGCAGGGCATGGGCATGCATGACAATCTAGCCTATAAACCTTCTGGGACTACTGCCAGCGAAGAAATGATAATAAGAACTGTTTTACTGAGCAAGGAAAATGACATCGGGTATACCAGAGGCCTTCCTTGTCTTGTTTGCTATTTAAGTGCTAAATATAGATTGGGTTTAATGCCTGAGCTTGAATCCTGCATGGCACTGAGCTCATAAAAGCATGTAAGGAAAATCCTGGCTTGAAAACTAAAAATCAAACTCAAGATAGTTGTAAGCATGAGTGTAAAACAATGAGGACGAGGAACAGAAAGAGATAAGAACATTTGTCTGAGGCGGAATATCGAGGCAACTGCCGAGGGAGTTTCTCCTTCGGTGAGATCCCTCCTCAGCCCAGAGGAACACTTCAAAGCTAAGCTACCACTCGCGGAAATTCTACAATTAGATTAGTGCAGATACTTCGAAAGGAGCTTCAAATTATAGAAATTGGCCCTGAAGGCTCCTTGCAGAATTACTTTATTTAGATAATCAACAAATTAATAAGACTGGAGAAAAAGTGGCAAGAGCAGCACAAATATCCTGCTTTTAAAGAAAAAGAAAGAAAAAACACAAAAAACCCAACACAAAACCCCCCCACACTTTAGCCTTCAGAAGTCATCTTTCTGCCTGCCCTGAAACAATAGGACTCTGTTCTCTTTGTAGTCCTGAAATGTTTTATTTCAACCACCACACCCAGTTCTGGGAAGGGCACTTCGATAGCCACTGATTTGTTTGCAAGATGGTGCAAGGTGAAGTCAAAGTTAATGATCCCATATCCTGTTTACTTAATTTCTTTCTTTCTTCATTTCTCCCTAGTAAACAGGGAGACAAAATTCATTCCTAAGTGTGCTAAAAGGGTGAAAGGGCTTATCCTATACTAGCCACTCACTAAACACCAAAGTAATGCCCAACGGGAGTGCAGCAGAGCTCACGAACAGCAAGGAGCCACTGCAGGCAAGAGCGACAGAGCCGAATCCCTCGGGATCCGGGTGCGCTCGGAGTTAACAGGGCACAGGCTGTGGCAGCCCAGGAAACACAGCAGCAGAGCTTCCACCGTGTCGCCGCACCACTGCATCTCAGCCTTAATTGGCACAGGCTTCAAAGCAAGGGAAAAAAAATACAAACTCTTTCTTCCATACATTCAAGGCCCAGGCTTTGCAAAATCTACAATTGACATATATCACTCTTCTTCAGTAGGGAATAAGTCAGAAATTAGATTTACTTTACATGCTTCTGGCACTTGAGTATAATACCTTGAGCTTATTTTCACTGGTGACCTAGATGGACAAATTATATTGATATAAATCCAGACTAAATCGAAATAAACCAGTGAATGCACTAGATAGTGCGTGTGTATAATAGTTCTTTTAAACTGTACATCACAAAGTACATCAGGTCCTTCACCTAGACTGAGGACCTGAAGAGGACAAGCAGATAACTTTTTTTTTTTAAAAAGTCTGTTGTGTTCCATGATCACCAAGCTGGCCACTCTCCTAGAACAATAAAAGGATTTCAGCCAAATGAGCATTACTTCCTCCTGACTGTCTTTTAAAAATTAAACTCCATAAAGATAACAACAGTCATGTTCAGAGCTAATTATAGCCAAAAGATTATAGGGGCTAAAAATGCTAAAAAGAAATGGTGGAAAAGGAAGGAAGGTAGCTTAGAGGGGAAAACAAAAAAAAGAGGGAACGTCAAACCTGCCGTGTATCTGTCACACATGGTCTTCCTGCAATGGTCGCAGTGAGATGGAAGGTAGGTAGCACATAAGGGCTACGGACAACGGAAGTCCCAAAGCCTGTGAGACAGCGAAAGACAGGCCGAAGCCCCACAAACACCGAGACAGGCCCAGAACCATCAGAGGTCTGAGTAGTGCGCAATTAAGTGGAAAAATTAAGGAAAGCTTCTCACACTGCTTTTCATCCCAGCTGAGAACACAAGGGGAAAACTCTCCTGCGCTCACACTTGCACCTGACTTTTCTAAGCTCAGCCTGGACAGAGGACAGGTACCAAGCCACTTTATTTTAGGCTGAAGCGGAAAACTGAGCTCAGCAACAATTTTAGCGATAGAAGCAAGTAAATTATAAACCTGAAGAAATCTTGAAGCCAGCAAGCCCTGTGAGGAGCAGGAGAGCCAGCTGCCAGGCTCCCGAAGCAGAGGAAGAACCGCATTTTCATGTGTAATCTGCACTTGTGTTCTCTTGTCTTGTGATTTTCTTTCTAACCCTATAATCAAATGTTAGTAGCTCCTCTGACAGTACACATGCTACTTTTTCCTTCTATTCCTAAACTTTGGCTAGTAAACAGGTGCTCCGACCAGGGCGGACTACTCATTTCTTTGGGAGTGGTGGATCTAGGAACGGACTAAAATTCACAGTACCCTTTGCCCGGCACTAAAACTGGGGTTAGTATCTTTTCTCCCAGCATGACTGGTTGTTCCTTGGGCTGTATCTTTGGGGAGCTACCTCCTCCCAGGACCAGCAAGCGAATGAAGGGATGTCAGAGCAGTCCCTGGCTCGGAAAGCATCCTTTCATGACAGCTGCACAGTGCGTGTGCCTGTGCACAGCTCTGTCTCGCTGTCCGGAGAAAAATATGAGAAGCCTCTAATTAATTAAGCTTTCCGATGCAGCAGAGCACATGCGTAAACTCTGACTTAAAACAGTGACCTAGAATCTTCTCGAACCGACCAGAAGACTCGACGCAGGCTGCGCTGTTCAGGATGGCGGTGGCGGCTCGTACCCAGAGGATGCTGAGGAACCTGGCAGTGGGAAATGACTGTGGAAATGACTGATGCCCGCCCCCGGCAAAAATGCTATTTTTCTCTTGCACATACGTGGCTGTAAATTAACAGCTCCTCAAACCCACACACTAACAACTGTCCTTATTTAAAAGCTTCCTCACAGTTGCTACAAGCCAACAATAAAGTCGATCCACAAGTATTGCAAAAATCACTGTCACAAGAAAAACCGTCAGCAGAAAAGATACCGGAAAGCTACGGAAAAGGTTTCAGGCTTATTCATGCTAGTTACACAGTAGAACAATTTTTCTCCTCAATACTTGTAAAATCAGCTTGTAAAATTGGAAAATAAAGTTTCCCCAGCTGTGAAATCAGCACAATTACCACGAACTCTAATCTTTCGCCAGTTGAAACAAAGTTCAGATCCATGTTATGTGGGTTAAAAAAGTTGCAGGTTCAGTTCGCTAAGGATGCCTAAAGCCAAACAGTACAGAATTCAAACAAATATGAGTCCCCAAGCTCAATCACATTATCATTTCTTATTCCCCAAGGAAGAGGGAAAATCTATGCTGGAGAGAAGTGGGGAAAAGGAGATGGGATAAGCATTTGAAGGCAAAGATAAAACTCAAAATTCAACAGACAAATCAAGAAAAAAACATCGTTTATAAACGTGTCCTTTTGAGACAGAGCACAGTGCTGGCTCTCCTCTGAGCCTGGAAGTCAACTTGCTCATTTGTTCCCTGCATTGTGTCTCCAACAGCAGGTGCAGCCAGGTGGACTATTGGTACAAGTCCACAATAAAGTGCCGTTTAGCTTTGCAAATACTAATATTCAGCGATTCCTCCTGCAGATAAAACAATAAATGTTTGCTTCCACAGATGGAGGGAACGTTATTTAAACCATGATACTATTCTAGTAAATCCGAGACAGATGGGCCAGGATTTGGGGACAACTGAAGTTGCTGTGTTTATGATAAGGGAATTAGAGTGACAGAAAGCCTCTTGCTGGGAAATGTGGGATCTGGTAGATTTACATTTGCTTCATAAAGAAGGCAAATGCTCTACAAATACACTATTCAAGGTCAGTGAGCCAGAAAAGTTTGGAGGTAGTGGGTCAATCCTGAAAGGGGGCACCCAGATTTCCAGGTTAATTGCTCTGCAAAACGCCATCCACAGTCCAGCAGGTCACTGCAAGCAAACCTGAAATAAGTTTTTGACATATCTGGTTTATCTCTCGGTGTCTAGAAACAGTGAGATTTTGGGGAGAAAGAGGGAAGTGGGAGAAAAAATACCCCAATCTCTCAAATCACAAGAAAGAGAGGGAAAAGGCATCCCAAGTTAAATTTGAAGAGCATTTTTCTTTAGCATATTAATAGAATGTTTGTGACTCACTTATACCAAGCAGACAGAGAGCAATTAAAACTTTTCCATCTCATTTAATCAAAACACTGTGCAAATGAAGACAGATTAAAATGTGTTGTATCTCTGTCTTTAATGTGGCCACGAGGTTACTGTAGATAACTTAAGATTTTTTATTATTTTTTTTTTTAGCCAGAAAAGAAAGGTATTAACAGAAAAGCAGACCTGGCACCCTGTGACCAAGGAAGCAAAATTACTCACTTCAGCAAATGCTGACAGAGCCATTACTCAGGCAAGGCTTCAGACAAGTCACTACTAACGTCTTGAACCCCAACAGTGCTTTGCTGGGGTCCCTGCTCTTGGTTCATCTACCACAGCTGATCATACCCTGCGGGGGCAGCGGGGGGAAGGCAAGCTGGCATTCACTGTCACTACAGAAAGTGGATGCACACAGGCTATATTAAGACAATGTTAAAAACCTGGCGTTTTTCCAATGAGCCTGAGTATTTTAATGATGCTATCTGAAAGAAGGATCAGATTAACTAGGCTGCAGGGCAAAAATGAAGACATGAAGAAACCAATCATATGTATATTAACTAAGCCAGCTGCCAAAACTTTCTTTAAACGCTTAACTGGATGAGTGAAACTACGGTAAAATTTAACCCCGGGAACCAAGTTTGTGCAAGAGAATCTGCACGATTTCAGGCAGGGCAGCAGTTGCTGTGCCTCTTCTAGCACACTGTCACTGCTGTCTAATGATGGATCTTTAAAAAACAGACATTGGTTACTGAACTTCGAGCAGGGCATCTTCATTTTCCCATTTGAGAAAAAGCTTTGAGCATGATATAACAAAGCCATTCCTTTACACTGCCTATTGCTTCCTGCTCACCTGGGCAGCACCCGGTGAACCTCAGGCTGGTGATAACAACATCAGTGTTACTAAAGGCTTAGCACTTGCGAGAGGAAAGGCAACCCAATCTTTTTTAATATGTGGATGTATTTAGAGTAAATGAGGAGCAAGCTGAGATACTGCAAGTTGAAACTAAGGCCAGAAAAAGCACGGAATGAATATGTGTTGCATAGCTTAAAATAAGTAAAAAGTGTTGCTTCCTGATGGTCAGTTTTCAAATCCAAGCAGCTTATGTCTTCATTGGCTACTACCATTTCTCTACATCAGAAAAATAAAGAAAGAAAGCAAACAAACAAAAGACATCTCATTCTAACAACAAATAAAGGTCGAACACACTGAAATCGACAACTTAATATTTGAGATTGGGGGGGTGGAATAACGTATTATTATTGGTATTCCAAAAAGCAGCTCTTTAAAGCACATTCCTCAACTCCACACAACAGCCACTGAGGCACGGAGCAGCATCCAGAGGGACAGGGCCAACAGGCTGCGGCTGCTTCCAGCACCAATGGTTAGAAAAAAGGCTGCAATGTTTGCATACATTTATGCCTTCACTGATTTTATATGACAAAATTACAGCTAAAATAATATGGAAAAGCAATGACAGCTCAAGTTTAGCAAGACAATCTTCTAAACCTGCTTTCATCACATCTCCTGACTTAATGGTTGGCATGATATGCCAGAAGTAGCTTCTTCATGTAATTATTGCATCTCCTGCTGCTTTATCTTTGTATTCCTTAAAAATACTAAAAAAAACCACAAACACCCCCCCCACACACACATAATGTTGCTTAAAATGCAAGTGCAAAACCTGTTTCTTCTAGTCTTATCAGTATTTTCATCAGAGGTGCTTTTAGCTTCTATCTTCCATCTTTACGGCTTATATTCATGTTGATGTTGAAACACTTTTAATGCGTGTACTAAGTCACAGGCTTAAGTGCCGCTATTCTCCTTTTTTTTTTCTTTTTTCAGAAGTTTCTTCGAACTTAAAAAACAATTTCTTCCTGCAGCAATGAACCTGTTCCTCTTTGCATCAGACTGGAATTCCAAAGCCTTTTTGTTTACTTCCTCATCTGCAAACAATTCTCCACCCCCCACTTTTAAAATAGCACAGTTCTGGGAATACATAATTTCTTAACAAGCTGCCACTGAAAAGCCTCAAGCTAGCAGTATTACTGTCACTTGGCAGCAACCAAGAAGAAGCTTTAAAAAAGAAAGAAAAATAATCAAAGCATATCTAGATTTTGCTGTCTACCCTCAATACTAACGGATGTAATCACCACAAAAATGTCCATTCTACCCATGCTTTATTTCTATTACAGAGGTTTTGATAGTTATGAAATTCTTCTGCACTTGTCTTCGGTCAGTAGATTTAGCTACTGCATTTAAGGCACTTTATTTATTTAAAAAAAAAAAAAAAAAAAAGTATGTACCCTCAAAAGCCCAAAGAGCAGGCAACAGGAGGGCTACACGAAGGATGGGAGGCAGGGGAGAACTGAGGGTTAGAAAAATCAATTCAACATGCTAGAACAGGTAGAAAAATCAGTTCTACATGCTAGAACTCATGACTGGAGCTAATATTTTGCCAAGAGATTTTAAATTTGATTTCAAATGCTCATCTAAGCCTTCCTGCCCATGTCTTTGCAGTTTTGGACACAAATGAAGGATCCCAGCGGATATGTGTTATGATGATATTTTTTGGACATTTCTAGAGTTGCTCAGGAACTGTGAGTGAAGAAAAATTCTGCAACAGCAGAACACTGAGCTGCAAGACTCAACTCCAGTGGTGCGAGAACCTGCTGGTAAGAAGCTGGAAGTCCCTTGGGGTTCTGCACAGATCCCTGCCAATTTCTGCACTTTCACAGTGTCCTGCTTCTACTTTCTAGGTTCTCCAAATCTTTCATCCACAGCAGTCAGCAAACCACGCGGCTTTACTTACTCCTGTAAGCAAATAACAACCATACCAACCCAAACACTACCGCGCAAGCCTTGTTTTCCGAGTCACTGGGTGCTAGCCATAGCAAGTTATTTTTCAGACACCTGAAAGATTTAGAGTAAGACATGACGTTTTTGCATTTACTACCAAATAAAACTAGAAATTAAAAAAAGTCTTGATATTCCCCACGTTTTTCTGGAATGCCAGCATAAGCGCACTGAGAGAAACTGCTGAAGCCGCATAACCTGGAACATTTGATTAAACTGGAAATACCTAGGAGCATTCTTGTAAACACGTCAGGCATGCATGATGGGGATAAAAGCTGCTATAAAAGACCAGATAACTTACAGAAATATTCAGCTGCTGAGGATACGAGGGAAGGAAAGGATATTATTAAAATGTTGATAATGATAATACATAGAAATTAATTTGAAAAAATCAGCTCCCACTACACAAGTCTTACAACAAGCTTAGGCCTACACACTGATGCTTTGTCAGATTACGCATACTTTGCTTCCTTTTTGATGTAGCTACATGCTATTTTCTTTTTCTTTAAAAGACAGCTCCTTCAATATTCTATTACCAGAGAAATAGGGCTACGGGACAGAAGTGTCAGCCTTTGAAAGGCAACAGGATTTAAAAATTAACTGAAGGGGGAAAATGTCCAGTTATCTGTTAATACTAGGCCTTTTTATTTTTTTCTTCAAGAAAGCTAATGTCATTTTACAGTTCAGAACTTGCTGGCATTGGGTTACAGAGATAACGGGATTTACATGATCATGACAATTTTTAAAACAGCCCATCACTAGTACTAAATTTTACTTGTCCTGCAGACAAGTCAAAGCAATTTTCTACTTGTCAAAGATGATAAATCAGTTGTCTGGTGACACCGGCAGGTGGATTTGTCAAATCCTCCTTGAAGTACTACAGTCTCTGCTTTCAGGCTGCCTGTGAACTCCTGAGAGTGCAGAAACACAACAGAATAACGGAGGGATTAGGAAGAGTTTAGAGTTTTAGGGCTGCTGCCCATTTCCCCAGCTTCCTTGGTATTTTTCTTTCTGCTTTACAATTAAAGTGGGCGTACAGAATCCTGCTGCTGGGTTTTATTCTAGCACTTCACCCGCAGAATTCCAGTTGAAAGCAGAACACTTAAAAAATCCCAAAACACACGTTGCATTTGAAAACATATTAATTTGCTTATAAATACTGACTTCTCTTCAAGACAGGGGCACACCTTCGGAAAGATGAAATTAAACCCCGTTTCTTCTACCCACTCTGTATGCCATTGCAAGTTACTCAAAAGAAGCAACTGGTATTTGAAGTGAGGGGAAAAAACAACAATGAAGAATGGAAGTGCGTACCTCCTGCCTACCAGCCACAAAAACATTCACCTACTTACAATAAAGGTGGAAACTTTCCAGTTAAATACTTACGAGTACTGTTGTCAAAAAAGGTTGACAAGACGTTTAACACAAATTGCTCCCTTTTTAGCACTTCCTTCACAAAATAAATTAGAACCATGTTAATATGCTGTTTGGGCTTCTAAAGATACTTCTAAAAGATAGAATTGTGCCCAGGAGTCCATGGCAGACGTACCACGGAAAAAGACCGATTTGGAAAAATAACTAGCTATAGATAGAATATATCATAAATTGCAGAACACAGAAGACAAAATGATTTTTCCTACTACCCTCAGAAGTAATACCACTTGGGCACGGTGCCCTGCAGCAAGCTCCCAATGTTCTCAACCCGAAGACCAGACAAACACAAACAGCAGCTCCTATTTCACCAGCAGATTTGAAAAGATGAGAAGCCTCAAAGTGAAGCCCCGAGGAAGTGCTTCAAATTGAATCTTCCTCCTGAGCAAGCCAGCCTGTTAGTGAGGCCTCTCCAGGCATGACTAAGCACCACCTCTGCCTCCAGACCCTTCATGGAGGATTTGGAGGAGTGAGGAGGATCAGGGAGTTGAGTCTGACCTCCAAGGCTTGCTCTGCTCCATCTCCAGGATGCTGCAGGTACAGCTTCCCTGGGACTGTGCACAACACTGCTGCACCTGGCACGTACTCCCATTTCTATAAAACTCAAAGAATTAGGAGAAGTAGCAAGAAATGATTTTTCGTCTTGCCCTACAAAACACGAGCTACGTCACAACAAATAAAAGGCAACTCCCTACTCATGAGTCTGTTCCTCACTGGAAAACCTGAGAAGCATAATGACATTTTATTTTCTCTCTCTCAGCAAGGAATGCCAAAAAGCTTGCAGGTTTGAGACGAGAGGATTAGCATCGGTTTTGCTGTGTGCTAAGATAACGTTTGTACCATTCCTCTACACTCCCACATGAAATCTTCAAACTAGAGACACAGCATAAGTACATTTTTACATCATTTTGGCAGAAAGGTAGTTCATCTTTATTCCCGAGCTGTTTGAAAACATGTCCTTCCTCCTGCTCAACATACAAGAAATGGGGCAAGACATTTCTGGCCACTGACAAAGCCTGAACAAATCGCCTGGCAGCAGCACGCAATTCACTGAATCCCCATTTATCCAGGGGGCTGAGTCAGAGCTGTCTCTCCCCACTGGCAGGGTGAAAATGATGACAATCTCTTTTAAAGGCTACAAGATGAACTAAAACATTTGGTATTAGTGTAACGCAGACACAATTCTAATTCTAATAAAGTCATTTAATGGAGCTGCTAAGTGCAGCTGTTCTTCCCCTGTCTTGCCACCCACACTGTGCTGCGAGCAGCAAGAGTGAAACTGAGGGGTGAGGCAGAGAAATTAAGTGGGAAAATGAAATAAATCATTCGGAAAACAGCTGGATCGTAAAAATGGTCAGCCCTTAGGCTGGAGAGCTACTCTAGATCCTGCTGTTTTACATTACCATTAAGTTGAATCTAATTGCCATCTGGTTAAGCAAGCTACATTTAAAAGACACATGTAAATTAATCTGCAGTTACTTCCAAAGATAAGCTGTCACCGGCATAATACGCTTGCCAGAGAATCTGGAGCAGAGTTGAGAAGCAAAAACTTGGGGTTTTTTTTTCCCCCTGGAAGTACTGCAATTTCTAAAATGGAGAGACATGGATTTGACAGGT